>NW_010263712.1:4193-13838 GCF_000690775.1 Eurypyga helias | reverse complement strand
TATAATATATATATAAAGCAAATATTTTGAAGCATCCAAACGGTACTGGGAGCTGAAAGTAATCCATTGTGGTCAAATTAGGAAACCAATGTGAAAACAGTTTTGGTATAGATGGCGTATATGACAGATTACTTTCAGTTTGTTTCCCCAGTTCCTGTTCTATACTTTGAAGTTGTACTACAAAAGAAGACTTAAGTCTCCACTTTCTCAGTGATCCTTTAGGGCTGAGATAAGTCAAAATACTGGACACTCTAGGAGAAAAAGTGAACATGAACTTCTTCAGAGTGGAGACAGCACAGGGGACAAAGCAAAACATATAGTACCTACATAAGTCACCAAAATTCATTTACACAAACATTCCTTTACACATTCTGAAAAACTATTTCAAAATATTGCATAATGATACTGCAAATTCCTTGTAAGAATGTAGAAGCTCCTCTCCAGACATGGGAATCAGCCACTTTCGTTCAAATCTCTTCAATGTGAAGATATCGATCAGCACCTGGATGTGTGTTGTAATCCCATGACTGAATAATAGCCAGAATACAATGTTGTTCTCAAACCTGAACAATAACACCTTATTTATTTCCCTGTGTGTCTCATTCTTTTTTTTAAAGAACCCATATTTTATCACGAGAATAATTTACAATTAAGCATCTATTTAACATACATTATTGATCTAAGCTCCAAAAGGATTTAGTGAATTTCTCTTAATTTGCTTTCAATCATCTTGTGCTCATTTTAATTAATTACACTGAGTGCCCTCAGCACTTTTGTCTTCAATTAGAATACATCAGAGAAAGATTCTGCTTTAAAATCTTGCCTTATCTCATATAGGCTTATTTATGGAAAAGCTTTTTTTGAGCAGATGTGGAGCAGTTCACTCACTGTAAATGAAGTAGAAATAGGCCCCTTATTTTTTTGAGTATGTATTGCTTTAATGGATTAATATTAGGCTCCCGTATTTACATCTGTTGACCTTTTACTCTCTGCTACTGTTTACATATGTGTCAAAAATTTTTCATGTCTCTCTGTGGGTGGTGAGAGATACCCAGTGTTTACAGTGCCTCTGAGAACCAGGAATTTAGTGAGCTGCACTGTGCTGCAAATTATTAACTTTACATAGTTATCATTAATTTCTGTGATGGAATTATGCTTTAAAGTAACAGAATGATACGACTCATGATTGTTAATAACAAATGGTTCATCCTTGCTTGTCTTTTGATGCTGCTGGTTTCTCTGCTCTTTAGAAACTTTCTCAGCTTCAAAATTTTCTCACCTTTTCTACAGAAACAGAGGAGGATCAACTTTTGGAAAAGACCATATAATTCTGGCACATCTTGTGACAGTTGCCATATCTTACAATTTCTATCAAAATTCTCAAAATTTAATGCTTTATTTAAAATCTGAAATTATACTGGTGTAAGGTTAATCAAATCCTTTGACTAGATTATTATCTCCTATTTTGTTAATAAACACTCTATTTGTAGGTTATAGAACAGTTTAGTGATTTTGTTTAAATTTTCTTTCCATCACCTCAAACTCTTTTTCAGCAGTTACCTTATATGAATTCAGGCCTTCTTTATCAGTATGTAAAGAAAAAATTTTTCTTTTTTTTTTCTGAAAAATCTAAGAATAAAAACGATGGATCAGACTAAATGTTTATCAAGCCTCAAACACTTTCCCTGAGTGTGACTGCTAAGTGATATGTAGGGAGGAGTAAACATCAAGTGATATTCTCTCTGAAGTTTAGAGTGTCTCATAACATTCTAACGGTATCTACAGGGAGATCATTGAGAAAACAAATCAAGGCTCTTCATATTGAGAAGGTAACAGACATAACATAAAACAAAAGAGGCTCCAAATGATTTTCAGAAAATACTTTTGCCCCCGTGACGACCATCACAGTGGGACTGGGAGGTTCTGCAGGTTCCATCCTTGGGGGCATTTCAAGACAAAACCCTAAGCAACTTGTTCTCACCTCACAGGTGGCTCTGTTTTGAGCAGAGGGGTTCTCTAGAGATCTCCTGAGGCCCTTTCTCACCTGGATTATCCAGTGATTCTATTCCATGATTCTCTGGACATGCTTCAACATCACCATACCATACAGCCTTTACTGACCATTCTTTCATGAAAGCATCTTTTCATTCACTAACTGCCTTATACTTTCTGCTCACAAAACTTGTTGTTCAAACCAGATCCTCAAATCGATTCTTCATTTTGTGAAGATGAAACCTGAACAGTTTGTTTTATAAGAGAACATCATAATTAATCTAGCTTTGTGATTTTGTCAGTCTCAATTCTGGGTTTTCGAGTATTTGGAATAGGTAATGTTAAAACATGACCTTGTGTATACTTAAAAACACATCACTCCATGATAGCACTTTCTTTTCTCAACCAAATGAAATACAAATAAATAATTAAATAGAACAAGTCTGTCCTGTGGTCCTGTAAAACAAAAGATTAAATAATAATATCTTCAGAAACTTTGAGAAGTATAAAACTAATCAACATTAGCAAAATGCTGATGAATACAGTTAAAGTAATTAATCATAACGTAAAGCAATTAATCATAGGTATCAAAGTACATAGAAATAAAAACATTATTCTTGGCTTTTCTTTAATGTTTCCTAGCAATTTTTCATGGAAGATTTGTTCCCATCTCTCCTTTTTCGTGTCTTTGCTTATAGACTTTTGCCATTAATAAGAACAGGATGAATTAATGAATTTCCCAATAAAATAATAAGATATATGTTCATCATTGCATTGAAATTCATACTTGTCTTTGCCTGTCCTTCAGGAAAAAAAAATTAATCAACTGTCTTCATTATAATATTTGTCAGCATGATAGAGCTAATATTAATGCATTTTAAATTGAAAATAAATAGAAGAGTTGACATTTTTATACCACACTAGAATGTGACAGGATACTGTATGCTGTGACGTGTGTCACTGACTGATGCAAACTGAACACATTATCGCCAGCATTCTTTTTGTAAATAAATCAGTGTAATTATTTAATCTTTAATTTTAAACAACTGCCACTTTGGTCTCATTCGAGCTTTTCATTGTAGAGGAGTAAGATGGACAGTGGAATTATTTCTACATCTCACAAAGGACTTCCTGATGGGGGAAATTATATAGCAAATTTTGACAAGAAATTACATTGCACAGTTTCTTGCAAAGTCCTTGGCCTGTCTTTGAACAGGTCATGTTCAATTCAAAAGCAGAATTGGCTTCCAAAAAAAGTTGTTCCTGATTTTGGGGCTACAACAGTTTTTGAAATTAGAATTTGCCAGTAATATTGATACTGGCCAAATTCTAATATGTTTTTGGGCTTACAGCAGAAGGTTAAATTTACAGGAAAAAAAGGTTTTATCCATTTCTGTCCCCTGTGTCCAGACTTAAATCCACAGAACACAAGGTCTACATGCTTGTACAGAGGCATGCTCTTTAACAGAGCAATCATATTATTAATAATAATTGAAAAAAAAAAACCAAAGAAAAAAAAACACACCAAAAAAAAAACCCCAAAAAACACACCAAAGGCTCATTGTCCCTAACAAAAGCATCTTTTTGTAGGGACAATGCCAGATTGCCTGAATACAGATGTCTCATTGCCTTCTGTGATTCATTCACTCCATGATCTGTGGATGTAAGTAAGTCAAGACTACCCAGTAAAATCAATGTTAATAAACTCCTCTTACTTATTTGGGTCTATTTCCTATATTTAGAATTAGTAGCAGTTTATCAATAGAATTTGAATTACTTATATCCACTAATATAAGAGTTCAGAGTAGGGTGGATAATCTCTCTAAATCTCTGCCTCCCTAGGGTAGATAGGCAGGCTCTTTCAGCAAGTGAGTCATAGTAGGAGTCAAGGTGTCTCCATTGATTATACGAAAACCACAGAAAAGGATGACCTTGGCACCTGAAGTGCCCCATTAGTAATGTTTCATTGACATTTAAACAGATATAATCTTTGTTCACGCAATACATGTACAGTCTTCCTTGCACTAAGGGTAAGACTTCCTTTTAGAAACTGAAGACATGAATTCCACCTACACTTCCCTTTCCCACAGCTAACAGCCTAGGGCATGTGATGCTGATAGGTGTTTGAGAAAGGGACCTTTCACAAAGCATATCAAGACAGATTGACAAAAAAATAATTTAATCATATTTGAAAAAACAGATCAAAAATGAAATAGATTGTGTAGAGACTTAAATAACTAAAGCTTTACCTTTTAAATTTAAATTACCATACCAAAAAGAACTGTCTGTTGTGCTGTTCTTTATTTCTAGTTGGAGTATTTTAGGCAACAGAAGTGAGGTGACATCAAACTGGGTAGAATGTAGGTAGAAAAATATATGCCCATATTCCGAATTTATGTCTGCAAGGAATTGAATATAATATCAGGGAAAAAGAGGAAGGTTGTCACATGCTCTCTATTTCTTAGGTCTCCTCAGCCCTTTATTTCTCCTCCTCTCTTTTATCCTGCTATCTCATTAAATTAACAGAACATACCTTTAAAAAAATATATATATTAAAAATTAACTACTGGTCTTGACAACTACATGTTTGGATTCAGTTCATGAAAAACCCTTCACAAACCAACCCCTACAGGATTTGCAAATCCTACTTATTATTCAGTCTGCAATAGCTCATACAAGCTCCTGGCAGCAGAGACTGTTTTACTGACATAGAAAACAGTGGTCAGAACAGTGGAGTTAACAGATTTTATTTCTGAAGTGTATCTTGGGATCCTTAACATACACCTAGGCAGCTGCGTACTGGCAGTGGGCTCCAGAACTTTCCATCTTGTATTTCGTACCACATTGAATGGCAAGGTACAGTGTTTCAGTATTCCCACCAGACAGAAAGACTTATGGAAGGACATTTGGAGTCTCTAACTTTGACTGACCAGGCCCTACAGTCCACCTCTCGCAGACTCTTGAGTCTCCCACAGAGATACATGTACATCTCTTCAAGCTTGTTTGAACCATGACTCTTTTCAGTATCTGAAGGGGGCCTGCAAGGGTACTGGGAGAGGACTTTTTACAAGGGCCTGTAGTGATAGGACAAGGGGTAATGGGTATAAATTGAAATCAGGGAGGTTTAGATTAGATATCAGGAAGAAATTCTTCACAGAGAGGGTGGTGAGGCACTGGAACAGGTTGCCCAGAGATGTTGTGGATGCCCCATCCCTGGATGTCTTCAAGGCCGGGCTGGATGTGGCTTTGAGCAACCTGGTCTAGTGCAAGGTGTCCCTGCCCATGGCAGGGGGGTTGGAACTAGATGATCTTTAAGGTCCCTTCCAACCCAAACCATTCTATGATTCTATGATTCTAATTTTCATCCACTCTGATCATGTGCTGAGATTTTCCCTCAAAAAGACATGTATCTTTTGGCTCTATATTATTCTTTGATATTCCAAACCAAAATTTCCCACAAAAGGATTTTCATGAAGGTTCATTACTGCAGAATCTATTATCCTTAAGTATTGTTCCTGTTATTGCTGGTCCAAAAAGTATGGAGATACAATATGGGACAGAATTCTTCCAAGGAGAATGTGGTTCCTGTTCTGGTAACCTCATAGAGAATGGTTTACTGAGAAATCTTCTCAAAATAGGTTATCACAATTACCCAAAATGAGGCTGAGCTGCACAACTCTGTTCAGAATCAACTAATTACAACACAGTGTAATCCCACCAATGCATAATGGGACTGCATAGCATGGAACCACTTGTTTATTTGAAGACTAACCATTCTGGCAACAAATATAGTGGAAAGAACTTTTATTTACCATCACAGGCAGTTTTTTATTAAAATGTGGAGACCACAGCAATAACAACAAAAGAGGTATATTCATGAACAACAAAACAAATGGCATCTTTGATGGTGAGTAAGGATTAAGTTTGTATTTTGACCTCTCAGTTTTATTTCTTTACTGTATTCAGTCATCTACTTTTACAGATTTCTGGGAATTCAGTATCTCTGGGACTTCTGCCTTTGTGATCTGTTTTCCGATATCATTTTAACTATGTAAAGGCTTTCTTTCTAAAAAAGCAGGAATCATCAATTCAATTGCAGTCAATGAGATGTGTTGTTTAAACACCCATGAGCCCTGGATATCTAAAACCAGATTTTTTTTTTTTTTTAAAAACTTCAACACTAGGCTTGTTAGTAGCCTGCTGCAGTGTTGGATTTTGCCTGTCTCAGTAAATTCTTAAGTAGTGTGACTGGACCCTGATTCTGAGCAGGAATTGTGGCCCCTAGACACGATTATGAACAAACAGTAATTAAATATGAGTACGTATAGTGCCAGAGAACAATCAAAAGAAATTAAAACAAAATATGAAGAAAAAGAATAAAATTCAGCCAACACAGCGTGGTTGGGAGTTAATTTTGTATAAGTCATTAAGAAGCAAAAAAGCAGACAGGAGATTTGCTGACTTTCCAAGGAGCTTGTTAGCATTCATGAGAGTGGATATTTAGGAATTATCATGTCACACAGCTAGTTCATAACCTAGATGAAGGATTCTGTAT
Source organism: Eurypyga helias (assembly GCF_000690775.1). Classification (NCBI taxonomy): domain Eukaryota; kingdom Metazoa; phylum Chordata; class Aves; order Eurypygiformes; family Eurypygidae; genus Eurypyga; species Eurypyga helias. The sequence goes on along the minus strand of NW_010263712.1, from coordinate 7,291 downwards.
GTCAGTCAGTGGAACTGTAATCACCCAAAAAAAGAGATGTCTGAGGCTGGTTTCTGAGATTAATCAACTTTGAGGGAATTTGGAACTTTAAAGGCAAAGGAGCACAGGAGCTTAATGTATTATTTTCTCATTCTGCTCAAGAGGAAAACTTTTTAAGAAGATATGCAGACTTGTTATTGTAAAGACTGTTATTAGTAAGGGTGAGATTCCCAGCATGAAGAAGAGCAGCTGACTGCAGAAAAAATGGTTTTGGTTCTGTGCTCTCTTCTCATTCTATATTACACACACACACACAAAAAAAAACCCTGCACCCAAAAAAACCCACACCCACCCACACATTGTATACAGCACAGGCTGACAGACTATGCTGCCAGTGCTGACTTTTAAAGATGTCTTTGATATTCATAAATGCAGCATCTTCATTAAAAAAAGAATAAAAACTGTCAATATTAGAAGAAATACAGCTTCATAAAAGGATAATTAACTAGGTCATGGGCTAGCAAAGAAAGATCTGCAATTATTATGTTCAGTGCATTTAGGAAAGAAGCGTTTTGACAGAGAGTCATAGCAGAAGTTCCAGACATAACAGGGTTTGATTAAGGAAGAAAAATCATCACAAAATGACAGTGAAAAGATAAAAATAGCTACATGTTCAACATTTTTAAAGTATCTAAAGTTCCAAACAGAAATTTAAAGCTCAAAAATAACCTGTAGCCTAATTTTAAGTTAATTTTATTGCCTCTGGTTACTAAAAAAAAAAAGAAAAAAAAAGCCAAAAAAATAAACAAGCAAGTTTGTTACTATTAAAGCATTTTCATTACATTTCTGATGTTTTTCTGCATTTTTTTTTTTCTTCAGTCTTTGCTTTCGGAATGTCACACAGGAAACATGGTCTGTACTTCTGGTGCTCCAGCTGGTCACAATCCGTCTAACCGTGCAGGTTTAGAGTCCACCATCACCTTAAGTTTATAAATTAACAGGACTGTACAAAAAGACATGAGGCTTCCTTACTCCTCATTTCAAATTAGCCTCTTCTCCCACACTTGCAATTCATAGGCCTGATTCACATGAGAATTGTCAGTAAAGACCTGATCTGCCTCAACATATGGATTCTGCAATCATGGAATCATAGAATCATAGAGCGGTTTGGGTTGGAAGGGACCTTAAAGATCATCTAGTGCCAACTAATATTATTGCCAGTGCAAGAGTGACAGCAGGGATGTGCATCTATGTTGCCCTCAACATAGGAAGGAAATAGACTGGTTGGAGTGAGTCCAGAGGAGGCCATGAAGATGCTCCGAGGGCTGGAGCACCTCTGCTATGGGGACAGGCTGTGAGAGTTGGGCTTGGTCAGCCTGGGGAAGAGAAGGCTCCAGGGACACCTTATTGCAGCCTTCCAGTACCTGGAGGGGCTACAAGGAAGCTGGGGGGGACTTTTTACAAGGGCCTGTAGTAACAGGACAAGGGGTAATGGGTTTAAATTGAAAGTGGGGAGGTTTAGATTGGATATCAGGAAGAAGTTCTTCCCGGAGAGGGTGGTGAGGCACTGGAACAGGTTGCCCAGAGAAGCTGTGGATGCCCCCTCCCTGGAAGTGTTCAAGGCCAGGCTGGATGAGGCTTTGAGCAACCTGGTCTAGTGGAAGGTGGCCCTGCCCATGGCAGGGGGGTTGGAACTAGATGGTCTTTAGGGTCTCTTCCAACCCAAACCAGTCTATGATTGTATGATCTAGTATAAAGATGTGGGAAGGTTCAGCTATTTTAACAATAGCCTGTATTTATGTTGACTTGCAGTCATCACGGAAACAATGTGTAATAAACAGTGTAATGAGAGAACTTGAGTCTAAACAAAGGACTTTCACTATAAAACAGCTAATCTCTTTTCTTTTGTAATTTATCCTTCAGGACATTTTTTAGCAAACATCTAAGTTCTTTATTCTAGTAAACATATCTTTTTACCTTTTATCATTTTATTAAACAATGTGGGAAAATCAGACCATGAATTTCCATTGGCTGCTTCTGTATGGTTCCCCTTGGCTTTGGAGACAAATATGAGTGACCAGTGCTTGGCCAACAAGTAGCAGAAGCTCACAAAGTCTTCTGAATGTGTTGCGTCCTTCATGCACACATCAGTGAAACTGGCCCATGATATATTCATTATTTTCACCCACTGAAATTAGGAGTAGCTCCCCATAAGGCAACTGTCCACAGGACACCTGCTACTTGCAGGGATTTATTAATACGTCATCCCATACACAATCTGGTTTCCACAGTAGTCACCAACAAACCGTGCATTGCAAGAAACCAGAAATTACAGAATAAACAATACAGCTAATTCCTAATAATTAAATCTGAAAGTGAGAGTTTTTCTTAGAGATTTCATTTATATTTACACCAGTACTCTTTCTATTAGCACTACAAGATATCCAAGCCACCTTTTGCACACCTGCATTTTAAGTATCTAGTGCAGTAGCTTTCCTAAAATAAGTATAAATGTCTTTATGTGTACGAAAGTGAGAAACAACAGGTTCTTTAAAGAGGGAGTCAATACCCCTGTACAAAGTATCTAACTTGGGCACAGTTTTGTTCCCTGAATGTCTTAAAAAACCTTTTCTCATTCATTAACTAGACAAACAAACATATGGCCTTACCTTAGAAAGATCATTTTCTGAATCTTAACTTTTTGTTGTGAAGAAAATACTATTGTATGACTTCCAAGTCTAAGCATTATATGGAAAAATATTTCCCTCTATTATTTCAAAAGTGAGATTTTTCAGTTTTATTATTTCATTTTCCCCTGGTTCTAGGACATAAAATAAGGAAATCGGAAAATTGTCCATCTTCCCTACAAGAATAATTGTATAGATCTTTCCCTGCCACCATCTCCTTTCTGAAGTTTCATAACTTGATCTTTCAGTCTTTCTTCAGAGGACCCAGTGATGGAAATGCTGTCCACTTTTGTCTAATTTTGTGCCTCACTTCTGAGGTGACTCATTGATTCTTTGTTTGGTTGACCAGACTGACAACTTATTGTCATAGAACCATAAAATCATTTGGGTTGGAAGGGACCTTTAAGACCATCCAGTTCCAACCCCCCTGCC
>NW_010263712.1:0-4111 GCF_000690775.1 Eurypyga helias | reverse complement strand
TCTCTGGGCAACCTGTTCCAGTGCTACACCATCCTCTCCATGAACAACTTCTTCCTGATATCTAATCTAAATCTCCCCACTTTCAATTTTACAACATTACCCCCTTGTCCTGTCACTACAGGCCCTTGTAAAATGTCCCCCCATCCAGCTTCCTTGTAGGCCCCTTCAGGTACAGGAAGGTGCTATAAGGTCTCCCTGGAGCCTTCTTATCTCCAGGCTGAACAAGAACAATTCTCTTGTTCTTTCATCATAGCAGAGGTGCTCCAGCCCTCTGATCATCTTCGTGGCCTCCTCTGGACTCACTCCAACCAGTCTATATCCTTCTGATGTTGACATCTCCACAGCTGGACAATCCCACAGCTGATGGGATTATTTGTTCCTTGATAGAGTATTCCAGGTGAGCGTGTGGCATTGGTTATGTGGGAGACTGTTTCTACCTCAATTCCCATCATTTATACCTCCCAATTTGTTGTCTTTTCTGGCTGTAACTGCACAGAGCTCACTGAACAGCAAGACATGGATTATTTGCCTGGACTCGCATACTAAATGTAAAATCTGTTATGGTCTGCAAGTAGATCACATTTTCTTCACAAAGTTTTATTTCTTTCTATTCTTCAATACTGAATTTCAAACTCTTTTCAGCAAGTTTTCAGTTCAGCTGAACTTTAATTTCTTTTTTTTTTTGGACTTGTTTAACTTGTTTTCTTATGGTACACTTGTTTTCTTGTTGTTCAGTCCTTTTTCTAATATATTAATATATTACTAAGCAAACCATAGTGTATATGAAAACCTGATACATCCTGCTTTTAACCATTTGTACTGATGAAAATTGATTGTTTTTTTCTTCCTTTTTTTCCCCTTACCCAGTTCATATACATGACTGTATACTACTCTAAAGAAATAATAATTTAATTTGTTTACTACCTTTTATAGAGACCTTGTTAATGGATATTTGAAGGGCTAAATAAATTGTCACCAGGATCACATTTTCATTGTTATGCTTTGGAAGAATTCTAATTCATTAGAGAGAAAATTTACCTTTGCAGAAATGCAGCTGGTTAGACTTTCTCATATCATCACTTACACTTTGGTTTATTATGCCACTTTGAAATGTCATTTTAATCAACTTATTAGGTTCCAAATCTGGCTTACTTGTCAAAGTGTCTCTGGATGACTCAGGGAATTCTGAAATATAACATAGAATATTTTCTACTCTTGCCCCATCTAATGTATTTAACTTTTCTTCATAACAGACTGTACAATTTTTGGTAACAGGTATGGTGTTTTATTCTCAAGCTCTTTGGTAACCTTCCAACATTGTCTTCTATTTGCTGAATGAGCTGTAGCAACAGCAAATGAAAGTAAATTTGAAGGGCAAAACTCTGCATCTCAGTATTTTCCCTGACGGTACTGACCTATGCAAATTGTTAGATGTGTCAGCAGATAGTTGTATTCAGACTTGACCCCGTATAGCACATGAAAACATCTAAGAAAAACAAATGAAGTAAATATTTGAAAATCTGAGAGCAAACAACACTTTTTTTCAGAGAGGAATAATTTTCCTTTGCAACAGCTTGCAGAATTACCAGTTTTGTGTAACTCAGGCAATCCTTTATGAAAAGAAAGAGGGGATGAACACGTTATTGTGATGACAAAGTTAAATGCACATAATGCCATGAAAATAATGTGGTAGTGATTTAATGCATTCATTACAAGCTCATCGTGTTTGATTTGTTTATAACTTCTACATTATCATTGTGGAAGATACAGTTTCTTTTTGAATATCATTATTGCATACAATATACATATCAATATGCATATTGCATATTGCATCAGTGAAGGAATACAAATGAAAGGTGAAAAATGCTGAGCCCAAAACCCTTTGATTGTCCCTAAGATGGCACTACAGTTAACAGGATGCCTTTAAAGGCATGTTTGAGCTGTAAATAAATTGTTACTAATGTCTAATACGTAACAAGAATGTAGAAAGAATATAGAATTTAAGGAAAATGGCTGAAATTGAGATAGCATCATATAATCCAAAAGGATGAAAAAGAAATATTTTTTAGCAAGCACTGCATGTTATGATGTAGTGTTTTATTGTGTCCCACAAAGATACCGCATCAAGCAGTGAAAGCATTTTGATATGTCAGATAAAAACATGTATTTTAGATTTGATACCATTAAAGAGGATGGAAATATGACAGAGGAAAAACAAGGGATATTTCTCTTTATGGAGATAACTGCTAGTACAGCCACTCACAGAATATTATCACACTCATCATACAATTAGATAAGCCTTTTTTTTCGTTAGCTTAAAACAGTACATAATGTGACCTGTCTTGTAACTCCCGCCTCAGCTAGCCCCAAGAGTCTGGAATAAAACAAAAGCTTTTCCTCTGAACTAGGTATGTAGAACTGATCCCAGTATTAGGCATGCTGAAGATAAGAAGTATCATATACACTTTATATATTATTTAAATCAGCTATTTTGCAGAATTCTATAGCAATGCTGAAAGCTGGCCTTTATGGCCTGGCATCACTGAAACATTCCTGGGTCTCCTCTGGAAACTCTGGGAGCACCACAAGGTTTGGAGGAATTAGACCTATTTTCACCTTCCAAGAACTGCCAAGCATCCAGATGTGAGAACATGTTAGACCACTGTTAACATAGAAAAGGACTGGGAAAAGTAAATAAGCATTTGCATTTCAGAAATGCAGTATAAGAAAGAGGGAAAAAAAGAATGGAAATAGATAGGAAGTTAAAAGAACTATATTATTCACATATGGTTGACAACTGAATGAAGAAAACATGCTCCACATAAGCAAAATAGAAGGTTTTATAAATTCTATCAGGAAGTCTGATGAGATTCTTCGTTTCAGAGATACTGGAAGTTAATGGTTTGATTTGCCTGCTTGCTTAACAGCTTTGAATCCTGCATCCACGATTTTCTTGTGGTCTCACAGCTGAACAATCAGTGAGCTATCGTGAAGTCCATGAGCTCCTCAAGACTGCAGACCATCACTATTAGTAGCTGATGACTGTGCACTAATCCCATCATCCAAAAGCCCCTCTTCTGCTCTGTATGAGACATAACCACTGGTCTGACACACAAAATTAGGTAGAAGTCACAGGTCCCTCTTGTCTTCAACGGAATCATTCAATATCTTTTCTTTGTATTTGTTCCTCCTAATTGACTAAGAATCAAGATAAGGTGGTTGCAGTTGGTAACAACCCATTACATGTTCAGGAGATATAAAAGATGTATTAGATTTTAAGTGGCAAAACCTGATAAATCTGATAAATAAATACTTATTTGAGTATTTCTGCTGTTAATAGTGCTTGAGATATTCCACTTTAATCTCTGAATGTCAGCAAGAATATCTGTCAATAATCTGTTTCCAACATTGCTCTTAATGATGGAGAAACCTGACAAAGATTTAATTTTTTGTACAATAGAATCAGCCATCTCTGTCTGTATGTATGGCACTGTATATGACTGTAGTGTTTGAATAATTGGATAGGGACTTAAATATCTTTAATTTGGTTTATGTTTATACATGAGTAAATGTACTAGAAAGGATCAAAAATACGCCTCAAATTCTCTCAAAGGTAAACCCAGTAGTGGGAGTGTTAATATATAAAAAGTTCAAAGACAGCCAATGAACTATGAGCCTGCTGACGAAGTGTAAACTTCAGAGGCATCATGGGTTTTGTATGCTGGTAAACTACGTATACCTTAGTTTTCAATAGAGATTATATAGAGGAAATAGAAAATTAAAACAAACAAACAAACAAACAAAAAACCACGGGTTTCCTGGGGTGGTTAAAAGCTTGAAATAACTTGAATACTGTATAATATGGTGTAAGAGCTCTGAATGTTGTACTTATAGACATGAGCTTTCACTGTGGACCAAGCTACAGACAGTTTGCACAGATCCTTAGACACTTGATGCTTCCAACTCTTCTGGGAAATCAGAGGTGAGAAGATTGTGTGGCAGTGTCTATGCTAGTGATCACCATATTGGCAGGTGAAATGGCAAGAGGTATGGGCAGGAGGTCCCTTTTCTCTGTAATCTGCTGTGATAATGTCGTGGTTTAACTCCGGCT
>NW_010263711.1:0-1464 GCF_000690775.1 Eurypyga helias | reverse complement strand
TCTTTCTTGGCTGAATCCAGCACATCTGCCAATCAGTTTCCTGAAGCAGCTAAAGTCTGCTCTCCTGAAGTCCAGGGTAGCAAGCTTGCTGCGCACTCTCCTCACCTTCTTAAGGATCTCAAACTCCACCATTCCATGGTCACTGCAGCCAAGGCTGCCCTTGAGCTTCACATTCCCCACCAGCCCCTCCCTGTTGGTGAGAACAAGGTTCAGCATGGTACCCTTCCTCGTCGGCTCCTCTATCACTCAGATAAGGAAGTCGTCATCGACAGATTCCAGGAACCTTCTGGCTTGTTTGTGCCCTGCCGTGTTGTCCCTCCAACAGATACTGAGGTGGTTGAAGTCCCCCATGAGGACGCAGGTGTGTGAACATGAGGCTGCTGCTATCTGCCTTTGGTCTTGGGACCCAACAAGATATACCCTAGAGTCCACCCTATTTGGTGGATAATAGGCTGGATGGTTGCATCTGGAGAGTCGTGATCAGTGAGTCAATGTCCAGATGGAGATCAGTGACAGGTGATGTCCCTTAGGGGTCTGTATGGTGACCAGTACTGTTTAATATTTTCATAAACAACATAGTGGGATTGAGGGCACCCTCAGCACATTTGCAGATGACAACAAGCTGAGTGGTGTGGCTAGCACACCTGAGATACAAGATGTCATTCAGAAGGACCTGGACAAGGTCAAGAATTGGGCCCTAGGAGACTTCATGAGATTCAATAAGGCCAAGTGCAAGGTCCTACACCTATGTCAGGGCAATACAGGCTCAGGGATGAAGGGATTGAGAGCAGCCCCACAGAGAAAGACTTCAGAATACAGGTGGATGAAAAACTGGGCATGAGTTAGGGTTAGGGTTAGGGTTAGAGAATGTGCACTCACAGCCTAGAACCACATCCTGGGCTGTAACAAAAGAAGTGGGGCCAACAGTTGGAGGGAGGTGATTTTGCTCCCCCTACACTACTCTGGTGGGACTCCACTTACAGTACTGCTTCCATTTCTGGGGGCCCCAACATAAGAAGCTTATAGATCAGTTGGAACAAGTGCACAGGAGGCCATGAAGATGATCACAGGGCTGGAGCACAAGCCACTCTCCAGGATATTTGAAAAGTTACATCAATCAGGTAAAGTCTGTAGAGACTTGAAAATGGGAAACATGGCAACCATTTTTGAAAAGTGTAGAGAGCCAATAATGTGCACTCACAGCCCAGAAAGCCAACTTTATACTGGGCTTCATCAAAAGCAGCGGGGCCTGCAGGTCAAGGGTGGTGATTCTGCCGCCTTACTCTACTCTTGCAAGAGCCAATCTGCAGTTCTGTATCCACATATGGAGTCATCAGCATAGGAAAGACATGGACCTGTTGTAGTGGGTCCAGAGGAAAGACACAAAAATGATCAGAGGGCTGGAGTGCATCTCCAATGAAGACAAGCTGAGAGCGTTGGGGTTGTTCACCCTGGAGAATGGAA
>NW_010263710.1:59418-78491 GCF_000690775.1 Eurypyga helias | reverse complement strand
TGGCTAGCTGGAGTTAAACTACGACAAAAACGCAGCTAAAACTGAGGACACAGAGCTTTGGGAAACCTGTGCAGTGCCCAGGGGAAGTTTTGTTCTGCAGCTGCAGTGAAAACTATGGTCTCTGCTTGGTTCTCAATGACACCAGTACAAATCTACAGTAACTCAATGTCCTGACAGATAATTACTCTGACTTGCTCCAGTCCTGCTGAGAGCAAGACTTTTGTCTTGCATTTATTTCAACACACGGTAATTTCTTTTCTTGAGCTTCTGACATCAGAAGAAATTGTTTTGGTGTGTTTGCAGCTTTATACACGGTTATGTTTTGTATTGGATTTAAAAAGAAAAGTTTGTAAAAATCGTTAAAGTGCACGGCGGTATAGAAACACTGTATTTTACAGCTAGGCGGGCGTAGGAATAGCTGAGCTGTTTTCCGTGTAGCTGGTGCTTTGCTGGCTTTCACCAGAAGAGGGTAGAGTTTGGAAAGGACTCCTCGCAGCCGGGGCTCCCTATTGTGTTGGGAAACAGCAAAGGGAAAACAAGCACAAGTTTCTCCTCTGCACGCTTGCACGGACTGACTATGTGCAAGAGTCAGCAGATGAACTCTGGAGGATCTTAGAGTAAAAAGAAAACGGAAAGAAAATCCAAAAGCAGCTTTCTAGGGAAATCTGTGGAACGGAGGAGAGAAACCGCAACAGTTTTCTGTGGGCTCACCCTGCCGATTGTCTCTCTGAGAACTGTCACTCACTGCACATTGCCTTAATCAGAGCTCGGGATTTATTTCTCAGCCGTGACTTCCAACCTGTGAATAAATAGCACTTGTAGAGAGAGAATGGGACCTGAAAAGAGACTCGAGCACTGAGCAGAGGGGTGAGTTTTATTACATGGTTTCTTCTCTTTCAAATCTGCTGGAGCTTTCTAACACCCTGCTTGCAGGCACAGCAGCCCGGGGACTTGTCTTTTCCCTGCAGCTTGTTGCATACCTCACGAGGCTTTCCTGACCGCAGGTTTATCTCTGTAACCTTCCCACCACGGCTCCGGGTCAGTTCGGTAGCATCTGTAAGAGAGCTGACTCGGTGCTGAATTGCTTTCATGAGAAATTAAAACCACAAAGCTTGGAAACCGAAGAACAGGCTAAAAAATCAAATAAAATCCAATACAATTAAAATGGCAGGTGACTCTAGGTTTCCAGATGTGGCCACTGACGGATCAGAAAAAAATGAAGAAACGGAGATTGTAGTTAATGTCGGTGGGGTAAGGCAGGTGTTCCACGGAGATAACCTGAATCAATACCCAGAAACACGGCTGGCAGAGCTGATCAACTGTTTATCGGGGGGATACGATAGCATATTCTCCCTCTGTGATGACTATGATCCTGGAAAGAGAGAGTTTTACTTTGACAGAGATCCAGATGCTTTCAAATGCATTATTGACGTGTACTACTTCGGGGAAATTCACATGAAGAAAGGAATATGCCCCATATGTTTCAAGAATGAAATGGAATTTTGGAAAGTGGATCTGAAATTTCTGGATGACTGCTGCAAAACTCATCTAAGTGAAAAAAAGGAGGAACTGGAGGAAATAGCTCGAAGGGTGCAACTGATTCTGGATGACTTGGGAGTAGATGCCTCGGAAAGTCGCTGGAAAAGGTGCCAAAAATACATCTGGAAATTTCTGGAGAAGCCAGAATCATCCTACCCAGCTCGAGTGATCGCTGTTTTGTCCTTTCTGTTTATTTTGATCTCCTCCGTTGTGATGTGTGTGGGGACCATCCCAGACCTGCAGGTCATAGACGCGGAGGGGAACCGTATGGAACACCCGACCCTGGACAGCATAGAGACAGCCTGTATAGGCTGGTTTACCATGGAGTACGTACTGAGGCTCATCTCCTCTCCCAACAAACTCCACTTCACCCTGTCCTTCATGAACATTGTTGATGTGCTAGCAATACTTCCATTCTATGTCAGCCTGACCTTGACCCACTTGGGAGCCAAGCTGATGGAGCTGAGCAATGTGCAGCAGGCTGTCCAGGCGTTGCGCATCATGCGGATCGCGAGGATTTTCAAGCTTGCGCGGGATTCCTCTGGGCTCCAGACTCTGACTTACGCCCTGAAACGCAGCTTTAAGGAGCTCGGGCTGCTCCTCATGTACTTAGCTGTTGGAATCTTTGTCTTTTCTGCCCTGGGTTATACCATGGAGCAAAGTCACCCCGAAACTTTATTTAAAAGCATCCCTCAGTCATTTTGGTGGGCAATCATTACCATGACCACGGTTGGATATGGAGACATATATCCTAAAACAACACTAGGAAAACTGAACGCTGCCATCAGTTTTCTTTGCGGGGTGATAGCGATCGCCCTTCCCATCCATCCCATCATTAACAACTTTGTCAGGTATTATAACAAACAGAGAGTTTTAGAAACAGCTGCCAAGCACGAGCTGGAGCTGATGGAGCTGAACTCAGCCGAGGGGAAAGCCGCAAACTCCAGAAGTGAACTAGAGGATCTCTCAAGGGAAGGCAAGGAGGGTCCTTTTTATAGCAGCCGGCTAAAAGTCTCCCACAGTGACACCTTTATTCATCTCCTGTCAGAAGAGAAACACTATAGGACCAGGCTTCAAAGCTGCAAATAAACTGTGAGCTGTTGTCAGCGCTGAGCTATAGATCGGGACAACCTGACAATCAACTATTGAAAAGACTCGCGGGATCTGTCAGAGTTGGGAGGGAGCACTGCTTTGCTTTTCCAACGTGAATATAAATTAACCCCATGGTTTCTCCATCAAGAGTCGGTAAGACTTTGCCGTTATTACCCAAAATAAAATAGTAGGACTCCATTGAGATCAGACTGCTTATAATGAGTGTGTTCTGACAAAACCCATTTGTAACCATTTTAGAGACTGAAAAGTCCTTCCTGATCAGTAAATGTTTGATGACCTGAATGTGCAGCATTGCCACATCAGAACTCTGTACCTGTGACAATAAAGAGCAGCATCGCACAGATTGTGTCTCCCAGGCTGTCTTCAATGCTAGGAGAACTGCTCCTTAAAAAAATTAAGGCAGCCTCTCACTCGTATTAGATTCAGGTTTACAGCAAAACATTATGAGCAGTTTCAGCCTAGAGATACTTCAAGTATGAGCATATACTGTGTGGAGAGTATTAGAGTCAATGAATGGTTTCTTTTTTGTAAAATGTAATTCAAGGTCAACTTCTTGGATAGATTTCTGTTACTCTTTTGAGAAAAAATATAATTTTCAATAGGGCTTAGAAGTATATTTTGGGCAGAGAGATGTAGAACAAAATGCATGTATTTTAAGGAGCAAAGTAAAAAGATATTTATTCTAGCTTTTAATTACAGCATAATAACATATATGCAGGGATCTTTCAGGAAGGATTTATAATCAAGTAATTTTTAAAAGTGTATGCTAACTCCTACTATTTTTAGTTCACTATTAAAGCAAGAGACATTTGTAGGGGAGTTAAATTGAGTACGTCTAAATAAGAAACTTTAACACTTTGAAAGTGAGTGCAGAAAAAGTTTCGGTAATAGTAGTATAATATCTACTTGATTTATGGTAAAAATATCCATCTGAATGAACATATTACTAGGTAATTCTTTTTAAAAAAGCACATCCCACCCCTACAATAACTCTATGGTTTTCTAAATGTTTGTTTACAGGGGTAGTAGCTATGAATTAGTATCTTATTCATTAATTGGCGTATTAATCAACACCACAGTGTAGCTACTATCCTTTCCAAAAGCAAGTGCCATCTATGTGAGCAGTAATTTGGCTCACTTAACAACTGCAATATATGGGTCTGGTCTCTACCAGAGAAATCCATTGAAACTAGGAGTTACGCCAGCTAAAAGAGGAGGGGAGAACTGGCACACAGATATATTTACATACATTAAAAGTAGGATCCCAAATGACTAAAGGGCTAGAGTATCTGTCCCTGTTTGTTCCCCTTTATGATGAGCAGCCCTTTACGCAGACGAGACAAAGCATCACGAGCCATCCCCAGGCACCTTGTGCCCAAGACCCCCATGCAGGTCCCTGGGACTCTTTTCCTGGGACATGGGCATGTGATGGGGCTGTGGCATCCATCACATGATGATGGAGCCACGACTGGAGGGGTGCAGAGCCGCAGTGTGGGCTCTGTGCTCTCTCCTGGTGCCTTGTTGGCCCCTGGCCCCTGGCAAAGGGGCATGTGTTTGCTGGTGGGAAGAGCCCTGTCCTGCTGGGAGCAGAGAGCAGCAGTGATTATTTGTAGGGATCGGGCAGATGTGCTGAGATGGGCAGCCACTGCTCAGGAACACTGCCTGCTGTGCAGGTTTCCTGACATGGAAATCAACCCTCAACTACTGCAGGCGTAAGTCCTTTCCCAGCACTACCCCTCACACCCCAAGTTACTCATCTTTGGGGACACCTAATCTGTATGTCCCTGCCCCAGCCCCACGCCAGGCCTACTGTCTTCTTCCCTAACCCCATTACCATATCCCACCTTAAACACCTCCATCAGGTAAGATAATTCAAAGCCACCTCTAAACTTTTCTGTACCAGAATCCTTCCACCAGCTGTTGTCCCAGATTCTCTCCCACCTAGGGCCAACAACCCATCCAAGTGCCCTCCTTAGATCAAACATTCCTTCACCCTCTGCATCCCAGTTCTCAGCCTCTAGAGCTGTTCTCTGAATCCTTCCTGCCTGCTGATAACTTTTCCTGGCTTGCCACCAGTCTCAGCTCTGCTCCTACTGCCTGCCCAGCCAGGACCATAGCTGGGTCTCACCAAAGGAACAGGATCCTGCCCCGTGCACTGCTGAGGACTTCCATCACACAAATATGGGCTGCAGCCATCCAAAATCAGCTCGAGTGGGATGCTGAGGGTGGGAGAAGAGGAAAAGTAACAATGCTGTGCCAGTACACCTTATTCTATCAGCAGGGATATTCAATGTTCCTGACTTGCCTTATGACATGCAGAGCGTGGCTGAGGATGAATTAAATTAGCAAAAGCGCTTTGCTGAATGAGGAAGGCACTATATAAATGCTAAGTAATATGGTTAACACTGCAAGCATTAAATCCTCACTGCTGCACTTTGCAATTTATTTAACATGACATTAAATAAAAAATAAGTCTCTTTTATCAGAAATAACTTTATGGGCTAATTTCTCCAATAAGTTATGCCACTTGTTGCTGTAGGTTATGTGTTCTTAAAAGGCTGTGGGTGGGCAGGACGGATTCCTGACTGTTTGCCTTGCCCGTGCTGTGGGCACGATGGAGGGACAGGGCAGGCTGGCAGCCTGAGCACACAGTGGGACTGGAGAGGTACAGGGGGGTCTTACACAGCCACAACCCTGAGGGTAGAAAGCAAAAGGCTTTCTGGGTCCCCAGGGGAGACACTTCTCACAGACCAAGAATCTACCATAACCCACTGGCTTTGAAATCAGGGCTGGAGGGAAGGCTCTGTCCCTTAAAGGGTGGAGTGAGTTAGGGGACATGTTTTCACATGTTTTAAATAATCTGCATCACCCAGTGGATCTTATTTTCCTTTATTATAAGCTAATCTAAAAAAAACCAAAAAGGACTTAAGAGGCTGTAAGACTTGGGGCTAAGGGGAAGTGTTAGTGTAGACCCTTCACAGAGAGGAAGTGATACCATCCAAGGGCTCTGGCTGAGTTAGGGTCCCCAGCTGTTATGCACAGATGGTTCTCAAGCACAAAGCTGGGACAAGCCCTGAAATCTTCTCAAGGGGGAAACTGCATCGTGCTTGGTGCAGGTCTCATTCCTGAACTCTGGGTGAGGTGGGCACAGGCTGCACCCACCCAACTCACCAGCAACTTCCCCCCATCCAGCTCTTCTCCAGCACTTTGTGGACACTTTGACCGAATCTGTAGAATTGTTAACGAATGCAAAGTGTTCCCAGTGAGCCCATCTCTAGACCAACAGAATCGCTATCAGCCACTGCACTGAGCTCCCCAGATGCCTGCAGCATGTGGGAAGCTTTGTAACATAACTGTATCCCAGGGGAATCCTGACCATGGTATTTAATACCTTCACCTGGGAACTGGGATTGGAACAGCCCAGAACTGTCACAGTGCAGAAAATTTCATAAGCTCCCTGGATCTCTCCTGCTACCCAAATGCTCCTCTTTGGGGTCCCAGGTCCACAAAGGCAATGGGTTACCCTTCATACAAGAATCTGGGAGCTCTGGGAAGAAAAACCTAGCACTATAGAAAATTCATTGAGCAAAATTACAGAGAGAAAACAATTTCTCCCTGTAATTTTAGTTGACATCAGTACCTTCTCATAAACGAGCTCCTCAGTTCACCATGCAGTAAATTTCAGAGCCCAGTGAGAAGCTCAAACTATCCTCTTGAGAAGTTATCCTGTAGGACATCTTCCCTATGCAGTCATCCGTGGCTGCTTCTAGAAAACTTACAATCTTTAATACAGCCTGCAATGTACAGAGCTAAAACTTGAAGGGACTCACCCACTTTCAGTTTCTAACTACATCAACTTCAGCTGTAAATCTGGGATTAGTTCAGTTTTGACATCTAATAGCTGCCAGCAGAATCTGATTGAATAATCTTAATTTAATAACCCACCCAGGGGTGGATTGGTGGCAATTGCTTAGACTGTAGGTAAAATGAAGCTGGTTTCTAGCTTCCTGGACACCATAAAGGATAGAACGTAATAGAGTGGAAATTGCTTTTAGAAGTGTGTGAGCCTGCTGCAGTGGTTAGTGACACACAGCATTAGTTTCAGGGCAGTGACAGGACCATAACACATCAACTCATGCCACGCTCCGGCTGGCATGTCACAGCCACCTTGGCTTTGGAGACAGCCTCAGGTTCAGGCAGAAACAGCAATCTACAGCTAGGTTGTTATGGCTGGACTACCACACATATATGATTTGAAGACACTTGAAAAAAAAAAAAATCAAAATTGTGGGAAATGCTGGAATACCACTATTGTCTGCTGTTACACATGTAGGAGAGCTGCCCCTTGCTGCAGGTGTGGCACCTGCCACACTAGGTTAATTGAAATGTCCTCTCTGGTCTGTGCATGGGTCAGAGGGGAATGTGAACATGTGGAGACAGAGCCAGCTCCTATCAAATAGAAGGGGGGCTGAGGACCATGCAGCACAGTCCCTCAGTCCCTGGCTGTGCAGAGGGCACTCACTGCTAAGGTCTTTTTTGCATCTGAAGCTGACAGCAATGCTGTTTCAGTAACCCTTTAGGAAGCTTGCTTTATGACTGATGTGCTGTTTGAATCTCCCTGATAAAAGTGCTTAAAAGGAGAAACCAAGACCATGTTGCTTTCGGTCTCGGGTATTCTCTCAATCCATACTGATTTTTCAAATAACTACCCCAAATGCTCACCTGAGACTGGATGAAAGTGACAAACAGAGCATTCTTATGTCCATAAAAGTAAGGTTTAAGAGATATTCATGAACAATTAACCATACTGACAGGCAAAAAAACCCACACAACCCTCTTCCAGCCACATCTATGTTGCTGGATGTACTAGAACAAATAGAGCAGCATCCTCTGTGATTTATGCTAGGCAGAAGCTCTTCCTCCCTCCTCCCTGTCAACACAGCCATCGCCAAACCTCAATATTTCTTACTCACAGGTATGGCAGTGACTGGGCACATACGCAGGAGAACACTTTTGCTACCCAGCCTTCTGAGGATCTGGCTCGCTGTTCATTCCAATATTACTGCGTTTTGCCTGGACTGGCCATTCACAAATATTAGCATTTCCTTCCACACCAGCTTTCATGAGACGCTTTCACTTTGAGACAGATGATTTTAAGTGATCTGAGGAGAAGTTCTGCACTGCCTGGTGTAAATCAAACTTCACCAAAAGTTACAGCAGCATAGCACTAGTGTGAAAGTCAATTCAGGGCAATGTATATTAAAGGTAAAGCTTATTAAAGCCTCAGCTGTGAATATGCCACTAAAACTGAAATCGGTTTTCCTTCCTGCAATGAACCATATTAGGCTGGAATTCAGCCGTAGCTTTGCCTGCCTTAGGAGTGCTGGGGGGAATGATGCAGCCAAGTGAGCCAGGCTAATGCACAAGGCAGGCTCACGTAATCTCTAAGAGGAAAATGGAGAAGATAGAAAGGTCTGAGAGCTCCGCGAGAAGCTGTGCCGTTTAATTGTTTCTTTTCTTGTTGCTTTCATATGTAGATGAGAAAGCTGCCAAAATCTTAAAGCTGATTTTTGTCTTCCCGTGTAAGGGGAGCCTTTAACATGCCGAGAGTCAAGTACTGCTAAATCATCCTGGTCACTTAAAAGATAGACAACAGAAGCAGAAGGGAAGGGAAATCTTAAAAGGAATATAAGTAGAGGACTCTCTTTGAAAATAAAATTTCAAAATGGAAAGGAATGTTGTATATCCCCATGAAAATAGTTATTTTCAGTGCATCATTACTGATATCCCTGGAAATGAGGCACCTAGAGGCTGACTCTAGTGCTTTGGCTTTTTGTTTAAGCATGAAACAGGATTCCCTACTGTATAAGGAAGTAACCTGTACACTCTGAAGCAATCAAACTTCTTAAAAAATGGAAATGATCTGTAGTTATTAGAGTCTGTGCTAGACCTCACAAATTCTATGTTAGAGCTCAGAAAGTGGTGCAAACTCAGCCAAGCGATGACAAAGGCGACAACTTGGTCGGCACTGCAAAGGGAAGTTTTAGAAAACCTTCTGACAGTCTCAGCCTGCTTTGCTGTGCAGGAGACAAACTGCAGCTTCAATTACTATGACAGCATTATGGGGAAATTCTTTATCACTACAATGCACTCCACTGATCCCAAACAATGTTTCCACTGCATTACAGTTATCAGCTTTACAAAGTCAGTGTTTTCCAGGCTTACTAGCCTAGTAAGATACGACAATTTTACACACCACTCAGAATATCAAGTAGCTGTAGCTAGCTGTCGGTCAGTGTTGGGTTTTGTGGGTTTTTTTACAGCAAAAATGTTACACCACAAATATTCTTTGCCATATTCACATCAATTAGCTATTAATTATCATACATTGAATTTAACTTTCCATATCTCTGAAGTCTCAGCTTGTTCGTTATCAACCAGTGAAAAATTAACCCTTCTATCTTAATCTAGACCAGATTCACCACCATGAGATACTACATGCCATTTTGGTTTCTTCCCTTCTTCCATCAAGATTATGCCATAACCAGACAGCTCTTGTCACTGGCATATTTTTCTTTTCATTCAGCCTCATCTTTCATAGCTTAGTTTCAGTCTATTACACTTCATTATTTTGTTTCAGATAATGGAAATGATTCATCTGTCTTGCTGCTCACACCCTGATCCACTTGCAGATGACTAGTGCACTCCCACTAGTAGTGGTTCCCTGCAGTGTGCTGGATCACTGGGGTAGGCTTAGAACATACCTAGGAGAGAAAACACACTGGCTTAAGATTTAATTTGGACATGTTGTCCAACCACCCCCCAGAACCCCTCTGTGCCTCAAAAGAAAATTCCCTCTGTGGAAAGCTCAAAAGGCATACGGTCTGGGTGCAGCAGCCCCATCTGATTTAGCTAAGCATTTTTGCACATGTTTAAATTCCCCTGTCTTTGGGATGACTGAAATGCACTGAAGCATTTTGCCAGAGAGAAATGGCTTTAAACGTACGCTTACGTGCTTTGCTGATCAGAATGTGCTCATGTCAAACCTTACATGGCAAAAAATGGATGTTTCTGAACTGCATCCAAGCAGGCACCAGTAATTTTCTGCTCACGGCCACCAATCAGGCAGCAGCACAATGGGGCCTTGATTGGTCCCTACAGGGGCTGCTGCAATATAAATGAGAATGATTTTCTGTTCATGAATAGCAGATAAAGTACCATCCTATTGCTTGAGAAGTGAAGTATCTAGAAGACAGCCTGACCTTTGCATCCTCCTTACTCACTTTGCAGAAACATTACTATATACAAATGTGTTTTGGTACAATATAAAAAGCCCTAATTCCTTCACTGTTTAGCAGGTGAAACTCAAGCAGGGAGGAGAGAAAACCTGCATCCTCCTCTGGGCTTTTGTCTGGGAATGGCCATTGGCCAGCTGGACACCTCTTGCTTGTTTGCAGAGGAACAAATCACACCCTTGCCTGCCAGCAGGTCCTTCTATTTCTACTGGTTGTCACAGTAATAAATCAATTGTTGCTGCAAAACACAGCTCCTATCCAGCTCATGGGGGATCTGTAAACTCTCTGCAGCACAAATGTCAACCAATTGCTGGCCAAGCTTTCAGGCTGGAGTGGTTATTGTTTGCCAGTTAGTTATTTGCATTGGAACAGTAAATTCCATTTGCAAAAGCCTTTACCAGTTGGACCCGTTTGCCTTAGGAGCAAATTAATTGCTGCTGTACAACACCATCCCTGCTGTGACTCACACAGGGCACATTCGTACTGCCTTGGCTGGAGGAGTGAGCATCTGCTGCCAGTTGGACTCCGTCCTTGCACATTGGAGCAGCTAACGTCAGCCTCACGCTGGGGCTCTTACCATCACGACTGTTCGCATGAGACCTGAACAACTCAAAGACACATTAAGTGAGCTGCTCCCATACCTGGTGTGACTTGTCTGCACAAAGTGACTGCAGAATGTTTCTGAGTTGTAAAGCATGTATGAAGAGTATAAAGGCTCTCAGTGGCAGCTAGGAGCTGGGGAGGGGAGAGGGGGAGCGTATGCGGGCTGCTGGAGCAGTTCTCGGCTCAGCCACCCAAGTGTGGCCAGGTGAGACATCCGTGTCTCTCTTCTTCCCTCCACTCATTTGGCTGGCCTCTGAGCATCGGTTTGTAGTGAACAAGTGGGTGACAAAGGGGTATTGTGTCTGACATGCCCCCAAAAGAGGTCTGTCCCCTCTTACTCCCTATACAGAAAACACCATTGCCCAAATACCACGAGTCTCCAAGTACAAGAGACATCGTAAGAGGTGAATAGACCAACCTAGTTGACAACAACATCTTCCCCTCAACTACACCCAAGGGATGCCAAGGCTTTTTTTGGAGGCTAATACCTTTTTAATCACTGAGTTGTAGATAGCCCCAGTGTGACAATGTTTGGGTCCATGGTTGAGACTTGCAGGTGTCAGTGGATGTAACCGTAAAACTTGTCTGTGCTGGCTAAGCCTGTCACATAATAACATGTGCCACTCTGAAAAGCTCACAGATCCCAAGTTTCAGGATTTTTAGAAGGAAAATATAGAAAAGTCTTACTGAATTTAACTGAAGAAGCTGCAACTATTTGTAAGTAAACTGGCTGCTGAAATCCCCACGTAGGTTAGAGCTGATCAATAGGTGGCGAGCAGCTCTGTGACGTCCACCAAGGGAAGTAAAGCAAGCTAGCTGGATCCCTCTACATTTCTTACTGTAGCAGGGTAAATGAGATTATACCGATGACAGAGAAGTGAGGGAGATAATTTGCTGGTATGTTGCCTTCTGATGTCTGCTGGCTTAGGTTGCTCATCCAAATTGGGACAGTTTGTAGACTAAAAAATTTGATTTTGAGCAGGAAGGCAAAGACATTAAGGAGCAGTCCATCACTACTGATTCTTGGGCAGTCTGCAGTTAGAAGTGGAGTGCAACAAACTGATCTAAAATCCCAGATTTCAACCTAATTCACTGTTGTATCAATCCAAGACAGATGATGCCCTGTGATAAAGGCAGCTGCAACAAACCATGAAGGATCTGCCCATACACAGTCGTATGATGGGAAGAGGCCACTTCCAGATGCAGTGGGACGGAAAGGACCTTGGCAATAGGCTTCTGGACTGGAAACATATCTTACAGTGAGGGTTTACACAAGGACCCCCACCTGCAGCCCAGTGCTGCGGCTTCTCTCCTGCACAGGGAATATACGGGGAACTTTCCCGTGCTGCACTATGGGTGCATGAGAAAATGTTTTGCACAAGAAAATGAGAATGATTCCCACTGAAAGGGAGAGTGATGGATATTTGGGAAGAGTGTCTCTGGGTAATGCTTTATTTTTAAAGAGAAACTAAAACGTAACCAGCTCTTTTCATCCTTCGTTTGTGTGCCTCTACTGATCTACTGTTTTGTCTCCTGTTCAGACAACAGAATCATAGAATCACAGAATGGTTTGGGTTGGAAGGGGCCTTAAAGACCATCTAGTTCCAACCCCCTGCCATGGGCAGGGACACCTTCCACTAGACCAGGTTGCTCAAAGCCTCATCCAGCCTGGCCTTGAACACTTCCAGGGATGTGGAACTTCTATGATTTACTGGCAAACAGTAGTGTCATCAGTGAAAGATCAGAAGCATTTGATTGCCCACTCATCTGCCTTGTCCTGATCCAGGCAAAAAAAAGGCACACACCATCCCAGTATGCCACTGGCATAAGATGGATCTTCCAAATCTTTAGTATTTAATGGACCATCCCTTAATGTAACTCAAAGAAGAATGAAAAGCAACTCAAACCTGTTCGGACTTCAGGTTTTTTGGTCACAAAATGCTACTATAACGCTTTCAGGTTTTTTACTGTACTGTTTTTCTAATCAGTGTCTACCAATGAGCTGGAAAAAACCCCACCACCACAGTTGCTGGCAGAGACTGCAACAGAAATGCAAACACAAATCAAAGTAAATTATTTTCTGGTGAAAACAAATAAAGGCAGAGCAAGAAACAAATGTGTGGTAAATTGGTCTCATTTAACCATCAACCCTTTGAGCACATTTGAATGCAAGGTTTGCATGCAGGCTGTTTATGCTTAAAGAATGAGAGCCTGGATGGTGAAAGGCAATTGGAGTTGAGATGGGTGACTAGGCAGGACAATTGAAGCAGGACAGTGTGATATGTGATGGCTGCTGCAGTGCTACGGTTACTAACTAGTAGTGTGGAAAGGAGATTGTCATGGTTTAACTCAGGCAGCAACTGAGCACCACACAGCCGCTCACTCACTCCCCTCTTGGTGGGATGAAGAAGAAAATTGGAAGAGTAAAAGTGAGAAAACTTCTAGTGGGTTGAGATAAAGACAGTTTAATAGGTAAAGCAAAAGCCATGCATGCAAGCAAAGCAAAACAAGTAATTAATTCACTATTTCCCATCGGCAGGCAGGTGTTCAGCCATCTCCAGGAAAGCAGTGTGCCTTAGATAGGTGTTTCCACAGCCTGTGACACAGGCATGATGTCATGACCTTTCAGTCTTTCTCATTAGACTGGGGGGGTGCCTGGATCTGGCTGCTGGAGCCAGACCCATAAATCCTGTCCTCAAATCATCAAGCTAATATACTCAACATCTGCTTCTGACCTCACAGATGAAGAGGACTTGTGCCAGTTATGTCAGTTGGAAATGAGATAAAAATCAGAAATGGGCCATGCATTCTGGCACTGGAACAGGAACAATCATGGGAGCAGAATGGTGACTGTTGTCCAGAACACAAGCGACACTCAAGCAGCTCCTCCAGCCTTGTCTGCAGCCTGTAACCCTGACAAAGCAATCATTCCCCAGCCCAGCTCCCTTTTTCATCCCGCCACCCTGAAGAGCCTGCAGCTTCAGATCCTCATTTCCTCATGTGAAAGGAGGCAGAATTATAAACTGTGCTGTCATCTCCTATTTTGGAAATCCAAATTCAAGGCTCTTTCCACAATGACTGGGAACAGTGTGGTTAATGCTTTCCAGCTGATGAGACTAGATCAGGCTTTTCAGAAATCATTAACTTTTTTTTTATTTTTAACAGTCTGCAAGGAGATCTAGCTTCCAGCTTTACATATTTACTCCTGAATGGTAAAGTAAGAATGGTATTTTCATAAACTAACGCAGCACCAGATTTTACTCTGTCAGAGAATATAGATTTCTTCTAACTCTGCAAAGTCCTTGGTTTTTAACATTTTAACAAAAGTATAGTCTTGCCTAGCAGTCTCTGGACATCTTCTCATGCATATTCAAATTGAACAAACAAAACTGCTAATAATTCTGATGTTATTGTCCTGTGTTTTCAGTAGGAGTGAAGATCACTTGGCATAGCTGATGACTGAGTTCAGTATTCTTACTACAGACAAAATAACTAAATCATGTGATTTCACCAAATCATTTGAATAAAAATAAAAGAATAACCACCTACACAACTAACAACCTATCAGGATGCACTCCCATGTTTATTATTGAAATAGACCTGTGATTTAAATTCAGTGGCAAAATATTTGCAAACACTTATTCCATTATTGCATGCTCATTTCTTATCATAAGATGAATCAGATGAAGCTCAAGTAATGGCGTAGTTCCATGATGTTTAGTGCCACGCATATGCTTAGCGTCACGTTCTCTAGTCCTCGCTGTAGCCCTGCATAGAAATGGTGTGACTTCATCTCCCATTTATTACAGATGGAGTGACAGACGCAGATTTTACTACTGTCAAAACAGCATTAACACTTGGTAGTAGTTGGGTACTAAAATGCCATGGACTTATCCCTCCATCAGACTGCCTGGTATGGTGTTACATTACAGAAAAGATAGCGTCACTGACGTGTTACTGGGAAGAACATGAATATCAAAGCTGCATTGCAGTGACTGAAAAATAAAATGAATCCCATTCATCACCCTGAAAAAATCCCATCTAAAACAGACCTTCCTGAAGGGCCAGCACAGTTGTAGCTTTTCAGCGAAGGACAATGGGAAAAGGTAATGTGCATGAGAAAGCAAGCAATTGCCACTTGGCCAGGCTTGAGGGGAACATGAAAGGAAGTATGGCTAGTTAGTATGAAAGCAAGGGAACAGAATAGGTGGGAGTAGCACAGGGTGTAGAAGGGTAATAGGGAGCAGAAGAATGAAAAGCAGTACAGAGAGAAACACTTAAGAAGAAAGCGGCAAAAGGGAAGGGGATGAGAGACCTTTTCCATTTTTATACCGTTCTATCTTCACACAAAGCTCCATTTTCCACTTCCCTTTGAGTGACTTTAATTCAATATGATGAAAGTCCTTTCAGTACTTTTAAAACTGCCAATCATTTGCTAAAGGCAAATCCAGTTGGAACAGTGATGGTGCATATAGGTGTGTGTGTATGAGTATGTCTGTATATACACATACATATGTATGAATGCAGTCAGCCTTGCATAATAAATAAAAAATATTTGTAAGTACTTGCAGAAAATTTTGCTATAGCTGTAACTGAAGAATCTTTTAATTAATAGATTTACTATTGGTCATATGTATAAAGTAACACATATTTACATGTTTATCCTTTGTGCTTATGGAATCAAGCAAAATAATATTTCTATTAATAGTTACTTTCGGTACAGTGCTGAAGAGATCCATCTGCACAGTGCTACCCTTAGAATCCAGAGGGTGACAACTCGGAAGCTATGAAGTCAACTCAGTAACAAGTTTCAATCTATTCACATTTCCCTCAGAGTTAATTTGTCATTACTTTACTTTTTTCACAATCAGAATAGAACTGACTCACTTAATTGGAAAATATTGAGTACAAAAAGATATTGAATGTTTCTGAAAATTAATGGCTACATGTCTTATCCCTTTAATTTCCAGTTGGTAATTCTTTCTAGTGAGTCCTACAGGAAAAATCTCAATGAAACTGAATACATGAATAATTTTTAATGAAATAAAATCATTTTGTCATTCTCATGGATATACTGTTCTTGCTCTGATTGCTTCAGATGGGTACATGCAGGAAAACCAAGGAAAAAGCAGCAAGGTGGTGGCTTATGAATCAAAAGAAAATTTTTGTACAGGAGGTGGTGAAAAAGTTCACCATTCTAATATATTTCCTAATTCTTCAGGAATTTAGGCACTTGGTTTAATTCCTAACAAGTAATCCAAGGTCAGGGATGGCATTATAAATTGCTACAGTAAACATCTTCACTTTAAAACCTCCCTGAGATAAAAACTGAGATCTGGCTTCTGATCTTACAGTTTAGCAGCTGAGAGTTGATAGTTTGTTTTTAAAGATCTGTGAAATAAATGTAGAGGAACCTCTGTTCATTTATTTAATCTGCTATAAAAAATCTACTGATGCCAAGTGCTCTGAAGTGCATGGATAAAATGCCAAGTAAGAGTTAAATACAAGCATTTTTGTGTACCCTTGAAGAAAACTGCAACTTCTCCATCTTTGATATAAAGAGGCAACGTGCCTGGATTTTCACAAAAGAGTGTTGAAGGTACTTTGGTGTCAGACTCCAGTGGTGGAAGGGTGTCCGAGATCCCCCTCCCTGTCCTGAATGAACATCTGCTGGTTCCTGCCACTGGTGCATGGCCTTGCACAAGCAAAGGAGGTGGCGTGTGGCTCTTCGGCTATGTGAGCTGCCATAAAAGTCTTTTCTCTCCCTGAGCAAAGGCACATGCCCAGCAGACTCGTTCTAGCCAAACCCAGCCTGCTGGCTGGCACCAGGAGATCTCTGCTCTGCAAAGGGCCTTAGTCCCCTGGTCAATTCTTGTTCCAGCTGCACCAGCACCAATTCCCTTTCAAGCTGGACTCTGGGGATGTTCCAGCTTTCCTGATGCAGTTGCTTTTGGGCAATTCCAGTAAAGCTAAACATTGAGTCAAAACAAAAACCCTAGGGGGAAATTCGCGGGGAGGCGGGAGAGGGTGTCAGGAAAGGTACAGTCCTGACAAGCTGCCCTGATAATTCAACTCTTAAACAGAGAGTTTGGGGTTTTTTTAATCATCTGTGAAAAAGAGACTGTCATGAATGACTTTTTCTCACTTCAGACACAGATAGAAATAAACTTCAACTCATACATCCACTGCCTATTTCTCCCCACAACGGTGAATCTCATTCACCTCATTTTGAAAGAGATGAGCAAGGGACTGTGAATCATCGTGAGGCCTTGGCTGGACCACACGAGATTCCTGCCAGCCCATTTCTTCAGCTGGTCGAGGTCTTTCTGAACAGCAGCCCTGTCCTCTAGCGCAGCCACTGCTCCTCCCAGCTTGATGTCTGCAATTCCTCCTCCAATAGTGAAGGTAAAGCAGAGCTCAGAGACAACTTTTCAGATGCTATTTAGAAATAAAGACAGAGCAGGCACTATCGTTTTCATATATCTTGCCACCCTCAGGCTCTTAGGAAGAGACCTTTTTTGCATATAAGCCTGGAAGTAGCTTTCAACATTCCTGCCTCACCTGTGTGCTTGTGTCCTGTCCTGAAAAGCCTCCAGCTGCTGTTACACCAGGACACTGAGATGTTCAACCTCCCACTGAGGGACTTGATTAACTTGCTAGAAACAGGAAGCAATTTCAAACCCTTTTTCCATGCACCTATTGACTTTCACATCACCTTTAAAGGATTATTGGATGTTCAGAGAGTGACTAATGTCATTATCGCTAAAGACTTCATCAGTCTTGAAAAATGTCTGCACTTGGGGAGTTGAGCAAAGAAACTGAAAAGACGACTTGTAGGAAAAACAAATAGAATGTTCTTAATTCTAAGAAGATAGTTAAATGAGCACTGTGTCTTAGGGAGTGATTATAGATCTTAGCTGAGAGGTTATCTCAGGGAACAGCAAGAGGACTGAAAGGTATAAAAGTGTGCAAGAGACAAACACAAGTTTAAGACAATTCTGCAATTATTTCTGCAGAAGTCTGGGTCTGATATATAAAGACATTGGCAGATTTGAGGAGGTCTGGCAGAGGTCACCAGGATGGTCAGGGCTGGAGCACTTGCTCTGCAAACAAAGCTGAGGGAGCTGGGCTTGTTCAGCCTGGATGAAGGACAGGTTCAGGGTGGTCTCACAGAAGCCTGACCTGTGAGAACATTTCTAGAAGAATGTGGACATGCCCTGAAGTAATGCGTGATTGTGGGCACCTGGCTGCGTCCTTGGAATTAGCAAAACAAGGGCTAAAGGGAGTTGCCGGCATTCTCCACCAATCAGTTTTTGGCACATGGTCAGCGCATGGGCAAGAAAAGGAGCCAATGAGTTTAAACCAGGGTAGATATAAGCGTGTGGATGTTGTGAGGAAATGCCTTTGCCTATAACTCTTACAGAGTTGCTAGAAGTCCATTATTTTATATATAACCTTGTGGAAGAAGGAAGAAACATCTTCGCTTATAACTCTTAGAGAGTTGTTAGAAGTCCGTTATCTTCGCCACCGACACTGACCCTGACTATCTGGGCATTTATCAAGGAGCTGGAGCCAGGGTCTCCACAAGAGTGCACAGCAGGGACATGAGAGGCAGGAGTCATAAATTGAAAAAAGAGATTCCCACTGAATATGAGGAAAGAATCTTCACTTAGGACAGTCAGGCATTGGATGAGGCTGCCCAGAGAACTTGCATGGTCTCCAACCTTGGAGGATTCAAGACCCAGCTGGATAAAGCCCTGAGCAGCCTGGTCTGATCTCACAGATGACCCTTGGAGCAGGAACTTGGTCTGGAGGTACCTAAGGTCCAGCCCAAAGTGGGTGATTCTGTGATACTACTTCCCTTTGCGCAGCAGTTTGCTAGGGCTTCTAGAGGAGATCACCACTGTAGAGATGGATATGTTTTATCTTCACTGCTTGAAATATGTCTGTCTTTACAATGAAACAAGCTAACTTGCCAGTCCATATTCTTATATCCAGATGACAAGAACCTAGAGACAACCATAAAACAACCAGGGAAGAAAGCAGGGCAGGTTACTTACTGTACAGGACTAGATCCTCTTACAGCCTGTCCCCTAGCAAAAAGATAGGGTTTTACATCAAGAGGTGCTACGCCCTGGAAAAGGAATAATGACCACAAACAACAATTCCTAACTCCTGAAAGTGGAATGAAAAATCCCACAACAGTCTGTCCAATCTCTGCTGTTGAAGCGTTCCCATTCATATTAATCTATTCCGAAGATCACATTACTCCTTCACTGCGAGCACCTCCATTCACACAGGCACTCGTCCAGGGTTCTGTTGAGAACATATTGCAGAAGCCCTGCATTTCAGAGCTAAAAACATGTGCTAAACCATACAGACATTTCCAAGAAGAGAACGCATGCATGAAGTTAAATTGCTCCATACACAGTGGAAAGTCTATGTTCTCTGCAGGACTACCTCCCTAATCCTTTTGCAGCCATATATACAGGGTGAAAAGCTTCAGACCATCAGAAAAGATGG
>NW_010263710.1:44170-59406 GCF_000690775.1 Eurypyga helias | reverse complement strand
GGAATGTATTGCATTCTGTAAGCAATGCAGGTTGTGAAGAAAAAAAGCTTATTTATTTTTGCAGAAATATGGTTATGAAAGTTATTAAATAGGACAGTAATGAGCTTGAGCTGGCTATATATATTACATTTTCATGTTCATTATGAAAACTAATGCGAGCTTAAATATATGTGTACACTTAAAAGTAGAGGGCTTTTTGCAAATGAAAAGTAAATTGAAAAGAAGTTAAAAGATAAAATATTCCATTATAAATCCACAGAAGAAAGTCTTATCTGAATTACTGACTCAGGTTGATGAGACAAAGAACCATTAGAAGCCAGTAGAATCTTGTCAATGAGAAGTTTGACCTGGTTTTGCCTCAGAATTGGAAGGCCACCTACTCAGATTTTGCACTGGTATGGAGATGCAATGTATTTCTGAAGAAGAGTGGCTTGTACAAAGAAAGGAATGGCTGTCCATAGAGTAATGCAAGATTAGCTGCATTAATACTGGGGGACTTTATTTTATCAAATTAATTTATACTGATTTTGAAAGAGCTTAATAAACCATGTGTTTGAGATCCTTAAGTTGCTGTCTCATTCTTCTAGTTTTTGGACAAGCAGAAAAAACTGAAAGGAAAAGGGAATAATTATATACAGAGTATTATGGTCAAACCAACAGACTAAAAACTAAAACCTAAATGGAAAAAGAACAGCAGAGATTCCATTTCTGGGATGGAATGATCTTCTCATGACTGAACAATTTAAGACG
This sequence comes from Eurypyga helias, assembly GCF_000690775.1. Taxonomy (NCBI): domain Eukaryota; kingdom Metazoa; phylum Chordata; class Aves; order Eurypygiformes; family Eurypygidae; genus Eurypyga; species Eurypyga helias. The sequence continues at coordinate 58,656 of NW_010263710.1, read as the reverse complement.
TATGACTTGTAAATTCTCTGCATGGGTCTGTCATCTTTTTAAATGCCATTAAACCTCAGTGTCAAAATACCTATTAAGAAAGTGGCTGTTGTTGAGAAAGAGATAATAAAAATCAGGTAGATTAATGAACTGTATGGGAAACCTCACTCCAGAAATAATGAAGCTCATAAACAGAGCTTTGCCATTTACATCCACATCTTAAATCAACCAAGCACTTTAATACACCCAGCTCTGACCAAGAGTGATTTTCCAGCCGTGGAAAGCATCAGTCAGAACTTAATAAAATTTTGTATACACTCAATGTGCAATATTAGGTCATATATAAATAGAACAACACAGTTTCAAACTATGTTTCTTTTCTTCTTCCTTCAGAAATGTTGACTATCTAGGAATCAGGACACTGGATTTTTGGCTTTTTTTAAGTCCATAGAAATTCTTAATCAAGCCCACATTGCCCATTTGCACAAAGGATCATGTTCAGATGACAAGTGGGGATGGGATTTTGTGCTTGGTAGGAATATACGTTAGACAGTAGAACTGCAATTATAGGTCATAATAACCTCATGGATCTATAGTCACTCCGAGCCTGCCAAAAGCAATTCCTTCTGGACTGATAAAGCTTCCAAACCCACCTACTCAAGGCCTAAAACTGACAGTTGAGCATCTGGACCAACATTATAGGAATATGAAAATACTATAATCTGTGTCAGTAAGATCCACTGATATGTCTGGACATTGATTTCTGCTATCATTTTAGAACATAATTTTATTTCAGTTATTGGATTTAGGAAAATGATTAAGGATATAAGAAGCTGGTGTTGAAATAATCATTTGAGATGAAAAAAAAAAACCCAACCAAAAATAATGAAAAAAAAATCTGTAGCTACCCAAAATACTCACTGTCATTTTAAAACAATTGACTTCGTTACATACAAATACAATAAATACACTTAGCTTCTTAATATGGCGGTGAATATATGGATATTCAATAACTGATTTTCATTTGTTGTATAATCACTGATCTCTTGTTCAAATGAGAGACCATTTTGAATGCAGTGAATTCTAAAAATTGTCAGATTTAGGCAAAATAAAAGCATTCTTGGACGACAATTCACAGCAAAACCAAAACATTAATGTAGCTGAAGTGATGCACTGTAATAGCCTGTTCAAACAACAAACTCTCAAATAACCAACAACATGTAAAAATGGAAAACAAGAAAACCAAATGTTTTTCCTCTTCATTCTTCTAAATTCCATGAGATAAATCAGTGCCTCATTTTAAACATAATCATCTAATGAGAATAAATAAAATAACAGAGGGAGAAGTATATCCACAATATCAAGATAAAATTGTATCTTTGCATCAGTTAGCACAACTTTCCTATAATGTTCTAAATAGTCTATTTTTTTTCACAGATATAATTTTTCAGAAATTTCATCTAATTTGTTTCCAAGTGAAATATTATTCAAGACTGAACTAGCTGAAGCATTAATCTGTAAAACATTATTTCAGGGTTTTGTGCTGGAAGAGATGCCTTTTGTTACCATTCAGATAACTCCACTAGAAAATATTAAATTATTAACTGCTAAAATTACTCAAACTGTGAGGACCTCAAGCAACCCACGCAGACCAGTGGAATATTTACATTCTTCTCAGTTGCCTTCAGATCATACCCTTCCCCCAACACCTTACCTCGTGAGATCATGCCCATCTCCTCCAGTGACCCATTCTTAATGTGATTCTCAGCCCCTGAAGTCAGTGTAGATCGGGTCCTTTCTCACTGGGGAACTAATATCACTGGTTACTTCATGATTACTAGATGCACCACCTGTCTTAGCTACACAGCATTGCATGGGCTGAACTCAGACAAAGGAAAATTCATGCCAGTGGTGATTTGACCCAATTTCTATATGCCTCAATTTACTAATTTGCTAAATGAGAAATAGTGGCATCTATCCCGTAAGTAAACTGAAAAGTTTAATGATGCATTTAAACAGATTTTAAATTCCAAGGTGGATGACTAGGCAAAATTACAAAAGAGATCATTAAATAAAATCCTGCCAAAATTCTGTTTGCATCATTGAAAACAGTTGAGATATAGGTTTTCCTGAGCTCTCACAAAATAGGCAGCTTAGTAAAGGAGAGAGTAGGAGCAACCATCTTATGGGAAAGGCTCACCCATTTCTAATGCCGTGAATAAATCAAAATTGAGAGGCATTATGAACACTCACCTGGGCTTTGCTCCTTTACAACACCCACGGATCTACCTTTCTTTTAATTGAACCCATCAGTACAAAGGGATAACATCACTCTTTAAATACTTACCTCTAAGTTTACCTTTGAAACTTATTTCCAATTTATATCTTTATATTTAAAAATCAATCCTGATTTCCCCAGTGACATACAAAACAAGAGAGCAAATTCTTGCAACATTTCCAAACAGAGTAAATTGATATTTTACTGGCAAGCTAATAAAGACTTTTTCTGTGTATTCACCCTGTGGTTTCTTTATTCCTGGACTGTCTCAAGAATCTCACCATTTCTCAACAAGATTGTATTTCTAACCTCTTTCTACAAACTGAACCAAACATTTTTCCACAGAACAGAAGCAAAATGCTCGCAATAAGATCACCTTTCCACAAAAAGCTTCCACTCAAACATGAACTAGCAGAGGATGATTTATAAACCACTGTGAAAGTTCCAAAAAATGTATTCTGTTTAGATGACTAGTTTCATTTTTTCTACATTGAAGTTCGATTCTTTGTTGAACTTTATTCCATTCAATATTAAAATGACCATTTTTGCTATTCTCTCACTTGATGTACAGAGATAATTTGGCACAATTTTCACATCGATTGCTGCAACGTCTATCTCAAAGGCCATGTCCAGCCTGCAACTGCTCAGTTGGGTGCTGGCAGACGAATCCTCAGTTCCCAGCCCATGATAGTCTCCAGACAGTCACTGATTTGGGTGGCCAAGGGGCAATGGAGATGGTCTTCAGGCTAGTGCACCTCCAGTGTGGCCACCACTGTTGTCATATGTAAAGTCACTGCCGGTCCCTCTGCGCTGCACGTAGGCATGTAAACAGGAAACACTTCGCAGCCAGCCCATGGTGGATCCCAGAGTCCAGCTGTGAAACCACCAGCAAGCCCACAGTGGCTTGATGTTATTCCAGAAACCAGAGCTACTTAAGCATGAACAAGTGATCAGTTTGCTGGTATCCCAAACTGTGACCCATCAGAGAGACGACTGTGCTTGCGGAAGGTCTGGCAGATCTGCTTCCCTGGTATGGGATGACTGACCACGTGAGCGCTGCTGGCGTGGAGGCAGTTTGGCAGCACATCAAGCAGGTGCGTGATGTGAAGGGGATGGAAAAACAAGTGATGCTGTCTACAAAAATAACTCGGGATTTAGAATGTCTAGTGCTGTCTCAGGGGTGAGCCGTGCATGGCACAGCAAGGATTTTAAGGTAGCAATAGCAGGTTTATGGGCATGTGCTTCACAGATGCACACTAGGCAGCAGGTCACGGTAGCTGAGGGAACCAAAGAACCAGAAAAAAAACAGACACATGGTCTATTCTACATCCTCAGTTTGCAAGGACAGATGCTCTAAAGCAGACATAACATTAAGGCTCTGTGTTCATTTCCTTCAGATTACAGTGAAACATAAAGATAAGACATATTTTCATGGGAACTGTGTCTGGCTGGACCTGTACCAGCTGCCTGATGTTCTTACTTATGAGTAATGTGGTCTAGATTAATTTCTCAGAGACTCCTTTCCCATTACTGTTTTACGTGCATAACAGAGGAGTGTTGTGCAGAATCACCAAGAAAGGATACTGACACTGCCAAAAAAAAAGTGTAAGAAGTGTAACAAAAGCAGTTATTTGCCAGTGTTGTCTCCAAATGCAAAGCCAACGCTGGTGAAATCATGTGTGACAAACATGCAAAATGTGCAGGGACACCTGTAAGAAAATTAACGCTGCATCCCCTTCCTGGAGGAGATACAAATTTCTCACTGCCTGTGTACAGCAACAGTTACTTTTGCTCCTTCATTTTCACATGTGAAGCAAATTTGGGTTAGGGAGTTGATGGGAGCAGGAGGAGGGCAAGTTGAAATGGTCACCTAGTCCCTTGCTCTGGAAATCAGGGCTGGGTGTCCTCATTGAGTTGCACGGATGGATGTTCTTCTATCACAGGGTCAGACTGGAAGAGTAAGTTGTCCAGGATAATATTTAGCCCACATGTCCTCAGGAATGTGGATTGATACACAGAGTATCTGACTTTAACTTTGAGAACCAGAAGTGGTTTGGCTACAGATATATCCGTGGCTGGGGGAGTTGGGGAAGGCAGGTCAAGTGATAACATCAAGAGAAATTCCCTCTTGGCTCATTTCCTATTCTTCTCTGTTCATAATCACAGCATGCTTAACTAGATCTTTCCAGCCCAGAGCAACAATCCTAATTTATAATGTTCTTAATTGCTTTTCCTTTTCTTCTCCCCCAGCTGGCAGATGAACCTGTACCATATCAGCAATGTTTTGTCTTGTGCTTGCAAGAATGATAATAGAACCCACAGAATTATTTTATTTCCTGGTCTGTGCACACTGCAAAGAAAGTTCAGTAAGCAGCATTTGATCTGCATTTAATTTCATTCTCAGTTCTTGCCTGACATCAGAAATTATTTCTGCTGTATTTTGTTTGCTTTTATTATATGGTGTTCTGAATTTTCTCTTAACTGTCACAAAGAATGGCTTTTGGAGACAGGCCAAGCTTAGTGAAGCTTTGGATGTAGAAAGGCAAAGGATGCTGTGGGACAGCACACAGCAAGGAATGCTTGTAGGGTCTACCAACAGATAGGGATAAAAGATTACTTGTGTCACATGTATCAACCAAGAAATACATACATCTGGGGCTGGATGTAATGAAGATTTTAGTTACAATTGCCTGCCTTTAAGGTAAGCTGAAGATTTAACTCAAAGCAGAGACACCATCAAATGTGATCTCACAGTCAATAATAAACTTCGCAAATCTTAACATCTACAGAATAAACACAAAGTTTTTTCTGTCTTCATGCTATTTCACTGGGTTATAGAGAAGTGTTTCGAAGTTTTATTTGTGCCCAACTTATGGAATGAAACTGCCATCATACTTCTGGATATTATTTTTTATATCTTATTTTTTATCATTTTCCATTCCCTCTGAAAATTGTATCTGACTGAGGAATATGAGGTACATTCAAATTCAAGTTTTGAAAACTTCAAAGACTGCAAAATCTTAAGAGGTGGTCTAAGTGACCTGCTAAATGTTGATGTTACACTTGGTCAAGGAAAAATGGGTGGAATTGGCTTAAAGAGGTTTTGGTGTGAGCCATTTGGAACTGACTCTACTAGTCCTTCCACAGAGACGTCAGGCTGAATAGTCTCTTCTGATAGGAAATATCATTATCATCTAGTTATTATTTAAGGTTTTATATAAAAATTGCAGGTTTTTTCCCAAGGTAATTTCAATATTGCATAGTTACATCCTTCTCAAACTTTATGCTGTAGAAGGAAAAGTTCATTTTCCTCCTTTATGACCCTTACAGTCCAAGGCTGCATGTGGAAAAGCAATTCACAAATGCGTGAAAAGTTTGGCTTCTCCTTGCAGAAGGGGACTCAAGAAAATTCCTGTTTCCACTGGGGTCACTTTGATTTTAGCATTATTTTCTTTTCCATTGAGTGGTCTGATGAGGAGACAGTCACAGCAGATAGCACAGAGTGCTATGCTGAGCCCCAAAGAAGGCTGTGAGGGAGCAGGAAATTAGTTCAGCTAGTGTTTTTGCCAAATAACATTCATTTAAATACATTTTTAGTGTGGAAAAAAGCCCAAACTGGGCCCATCTCAGCCTTTGAGCAATACAACTGATTATGGCTGTGCTTACGGAGCTGAGTAACCAGGGCTGTGACTTTAAGTGCCCTCCTGAGGAAGAGCAGGGTGTTACTTCCTCAAGGGGAGTGAAAGGGCAGTGAACCATCCATGGAGATCTCAGCAGATGAGATCAGCCCCACAGGGAGCTTCTGCCTCTCAAAGACAGCTTGAAATCTTTGGCCTGCCTTTAGGATCATCAGCATTTTACAAGCTCTGAGTTAGTGAATACATCCAGTTTAGTGAATACATCCAGTTAATTATGTGAATCCCAAGGCTTTTATATGGTGCCATTCTCAGCTAGGAAACCTGCAAGTACCTGTACAGGTCAGAAGAGCTGAAGTTCAGTTTGCACCATGGGAGATGGAATCATCAGATTCAAAGTTCACACCCAGATCCGCTATTAAGTAATGCCACGGTATTTCATAGGGGAGTGGATCTTGGTTTTAACTATCCATCACCTCCTTAAAATGTGCATTTTCTTTATCTGCATTGCTCTTACATTATTTGCAGGCCCAAATTAATCTCTTGGTAAGTGGTTTCTCCCAAACTCAAGTAAACATAGACAGAAATTTTCCTCTGGAATCAGAGATATGTTCTTGCTTCTCTCTTCTTCAGTGCTGGACCCCTTTTCATTCAGGTTTCTTTTGGCTGAACTTCCATGCAAAGACAGAGAGTATATAGCAAAAAAAACCCCCAGATTATATATGCTTCTATTTTTTCTGGTGGTGTTCTCCTGCTCATCTTTGTTGGGAACAATGTTGATGCCAACGAGAGGATTAAAGAGCAGCTGTAGGGGACTCACAGCTGCTCAGAGCCTCTGCCTCCTTGCTAGCAGAGCCAGAAGAGTGGGATGGATCTGTCCAAACTGGCAGGGGCTGCACCCTGTAAGAGCCTCTTTAGACCCCCTGGTAAATCTGGGGCTGGCAAATTTTCCCTCATTAGTGAGGAGAACCTCAGGTTGCTCTGAGATGCCACACTCTCATGAATGCTTTGCAATTCATAGTCCAGGTCGCACACGGGCCAGGTGGAGAGGAAAGTTGTTGTCAGACCAACTTCAGCAGCAGCAGGAGGATCTGGGGATGGCTCTTGTCAGACCAACTTCAGCAGCAGCAGGAGGATCTGAGAGTACTTGAAGGCACAAATCACAATGGAGACTGCAGCACTGTAACAGACCTAAGGAATGGCATCGGAAGGCAGGGATTTCTGTAAAAAGAGGAAAATAAAGCAATCTAGCAAGTCTCACAAAACTAGTTATTCAGCTGTGAAATGCAAATCTTGCAGCTGAATAAAGTATTAGCGAAAGAGATTTTTTGTGTACTGATCCTAGCACTGTCATTTCATGCTTAAAGTATGGTGTGCAGGCTTTTGTTGGCATCTTATCTTAGGGTTATCTCAGAACAGTAAACATGGACTTAAATCCACCTCTTTCTGATAGTTAACTAATTTATAGAATTATCACTTCAGTATTATTGTACTAAAAGGGAGGTGAGGTCCATTCAGGAGAACAGATATGTAATATTGTCCAAGACTAAACCTAACAGGATCCAAATATTTTCCCATTCTAGTGCCTAGGAACCTACAATTATTATTGTTATTATTGTTGTTGTTGATGATGATATTTTTAAATAGTAGTAATTCCTACCATGTTTATCTAATCAGATCATCCCAGTCATTTCTTTTCCAAACTTCTGAAGCAGAGCATTCAGTCTCCTCTGTAATGCACAGCATTTCCATCTCCCACAAGGACAGGTGTCCGTCTCTTCAAGGCGTTTGTCTCTGGAAGCCATTCACAGGAGGAGAAATCTCAGTCCTTCTGATGTTTGTCTAAACCATGTCAAGCAGGGAAGGTCATATCAAGGGCAAACTTTCTGCTTGTTACCTAAAATTTCATAGTGATACTGAATGTTCATATGTGCTGGCATAATATGCAGAGCATATTGCCTAGTATCTGTCTCTTCTCAATTCATTCTAGGCTACCCCAAAAAGGAGAGACTTGAAGATAGTCACTAACTAAGGCTCTGATTTTAAACAGAGTTTCAGAAAGCCAGTTAACAATTCACTTCCAGTGTAATGAGCACTGGACTCATTAAATAAACACTAGCTTACACAAATCCATATTTATGACTCTCTGCAGCAAACAGCAATCTAAAGTACCATTCTGAAATAAATCACAAGAGGCAAGACGAATATTGCAGGGGGTGAAGGCAAGTATATACCACAGAAAGAATGGTGATTCCATCCTGTCCTCATGGTAAAAATATGAGGAAAGAAGAGCGTTGAACTATTAACAAGACTGTCATATTGATGTAGGCAGAGTGAGTCAAATGTCATAACATTTTTGTATAGCACTCTACATTAATTGACAAACAAGATGTTCCATTTCTCCACTATATTCAGAGGAATATTTAAAAAAAAAAAATAATTGAAAATTACAAAACCTATTACCAAAAATTACTCAAAGACATTTTTTTTTTCCTGGCTCCATATTCTGTCTTCCTCCCAGGAGGATTCAAGGTCTACAAAATCCTTGACAGCATGGCAATTTTTTTGTCACCCTCTCCGTTTGGAGGTGATTATTTGGGGCAACATAATTAGAGGTTTTGCATACAAACATCAGTAATACACAATTGAAGATTTAAACAGTGAGATTTCAGGGGAAGGACTGTTTGCTGAAAATGTGCTGTGCTCAATTCAGGCATCAAAAAGATTTCAAAATGGACTTTTTGTCTCTGTCATCTGAAACAGGAGGGAAAAGACAGCCTGTGATTGTGTAGTCAAAAGGCCTAAAAGCAGAAATGCACAAATAAGAAAGGAAATCAAAAGAAAACCTGACTAAGTAAATGGCTCATGACCAAGCCTTATAAATTAGTTTTGCCTCACAGAAGCATAGGCTATAGCAAAAATTAATGGGTAGGCTGGAAGCAAATGCAGTTACCACTTCTAATCTGCTCATTACATTTATGAACTATATGGTATGCAAAATATGCCTGTAGGAGTTGCCTCTCTCACCTCCCGCTTTGTTTGTTTGGTTCCACTGGTGCTGTTGAACATGAAACGTAATTCTCTGGAGCAAAGACTAAAGGCTCCTGTTTGTTTACTGGGCATCTGTGTAATGCCTTGTGTCATGGACACAGCCAGGCAGAGCTCCTGGGATCTCCTGCATTGCAAATGGTGAACGACTTCCCAAAGACGTGTAGAAACATTCGCCCGTTCCCCAAAATGTGCATCGAGTTCATGGTTTCCTAGAGGCTCAAAATCAACATCCAGCAGGTTCTGCAAGTGGAGGACATCTGGGAAGCGTGCAGTAAGCCTGAGATTCCTCTCCTTCCCTTCGGCTATTTTAAAAGCTGTAGGCTGGCCCTTAACAAGCACCTCCAGGCACCTCAGCCATCCTGAGAGTCTGGAAAGAACTGAGATGACTTGCCCTCTGTACTGAAAACAAAGGGAGTGTGGCCAAAGAGCTCAGTAAAGGCAGGTAAATTTAAATTTCCCTAAAATGGCTAGAGCTAAGGCAAAGATAAATATTATTCCCCTGAAAATCAGAAGAATCCAGTTAAATTGAGCAGCACTATTCCATGTGTGCTACAAAGAGTGTAAATACAGAATTGCTTCAGTAGTGTGGAAGTTTAATTATCTTCTGTAGCTAATGTTCATAGGTATCAGTTATTTTCCTAGGATACATGGTTCATTAATATTGAATTTAATTGAGACAGTTCAGTTCAGTTTTAATTCCGTTAATACAGTTAAACTGTGTCTTCCAGCTTACACCCTGTAACTTAATCAATATGCACTTACAATGCTCCCTTAGCATGATGTAATTACAAAACCTCTAAACATGCGTCCCAGACAGCTGAATCTTAGCTGAAGCTAAAAATTGTAAGTACTTTCAGCAGCAGCAACTGCCCCGTGATCTCAGAAATGTGTTTCAAAACAGATTACACTAACTGTGCAACCCATCATATGTATTGAAGTAGGTCAATATACATTGTCAGATGTAGCAGGAAATTTAGATATGACTTGTTTACCCTGATTTGTACAGAGAATTAAGAAGGGGAATTTGTTAATTTAAAACATTTATTCTGTCATTAACAGAAATAATGAAGCTCATTTTCCTATGGACTTGTATAGAAAAGAAACCTAATGGTGTCCTTCCCTCTTGTGATCATTAAATCTGCATGGTTGGCCAGCTGCTTTATTAAAGAACAGGCCAAACATGGAAATGACTGGAGACAAACTGTGTTAACCATCTATTGCACTAACTACTGTACATGTAAACAAACAATATTCCTCATGCCAGAAAGCTTACAATCCACAAGAAAATACTTAAGGAGAAGGGCACAGAGACAATTGTGTCAGTCTGGATCTGTCAGTATAAAAATGAGTCCTTCACTGGTTTTTGTTTCTTTGCAGATGATCTAGGGTCTAGTCCTAAACCCAGAGAAGTCAATAAACTACTCCTATTGACTACAGTAAGCTATCAACAGGGAGGGAGGGAGGAAGGGAGGAAGGGAGGAAGGGAGGAAGGAAGGGAGGAAGGGAGGAAGGGAGGAAGAGAGGAAGGGAGGAAGGGAGGAAGGAAGGACGGACCTGATAAAGATTTCCCTTCTACCTAGTTCATAACGCTTACTTTAATGTCATCCTAAAGTGAACAAGTCCTTTTCATTTTATTAAAAAAGTATATCAAAGCAATAATAGTAGTTTGATCCCAGTATGAGAGAACTTTTTACCTCTTATTTTTTATTTAATAACCCCTTTCAGTTAATAACAATCCTATTTTCAAAGTAGGAAACTAGAAATTCTCTGTGTGAACATTCCACATAACAGCAATAAGTTTGTTTTTATTTCTGCAGGGATAATAAATTGAAGCCTTTCATCAAGGACCATTTATCTCCTCTTTTTATGAGGATGCAAGTAATTATCAGTGAAGTTCAATGATCAAGGCACTGCGTAAATTTGTAGTAGAAGCTAATCCTGACTAATTAATCTGACTAAATGTATGGTTTAAAATAATCCTCAATGCCAGTAGTTCTTTCTCAATCATTTGCTTTTATCTTAGAATTTCATGTATCCTTCATGTGTGCTATTTGAAATTGCACCCTGAAGAGCCATTTTTACCTGGAAATTTCATTATATTTTCTAAATACAGTCTCAGGTGCAGAGAGACAAACCCAAATATTCTGTTGCTATAGATGAGCACAGTATCATGAGAGTAGTGAACCAACGCCAACCGTCTTTAGGAAAATTGATGAAGATAATTAAGGAACGATTTTAAGGGACACAGTGGATGGAACTGAATCACCATAGCTATAGGCCTCTGCCACAGCTGCAAGGAAGTTCTTCCCAACATATTCTTGGGTTGGGGGGGGTGGGAGGAGTAGTGTTAAGGAAGAAGAGCAAGATGGTTCTGTACAGTGGTTTTTACACTGGGTTTTCATTAACTTGTTTATAAAATTTTTGGCTGTATTATTTTGAACAGTTATTTAGCCACTTTAGACCCTCTTTTTGTTGTCTTATTTCCCCAAACTCCCTGGAGACATACACATAAGGCTGGAAGAACCTCAAATGTGCATGCAGAATGAGTGATTTTAATGTTAAATCTGGTACTTCGTTGCCATGGTGGGTCAAGAGCTCTGCTGTGCCGCATTTGACCCTGGAGCCTGAAGGGAGGTCTGGGACACCCATGCCATGGTCTGGGCAAGGAGACACCAACCTGTTTGACAAACTCTTCACTGAGGCACCAGTTTACAAGAAAAAAAACCCAACCTCAACATAAAGGTGCTTTAAATGTTAAGGGCCTAAGTAGCGGCGTCGAAGTCTAGAGGTTTTAAAAGCATCCTCCCACTGCAGGGCTGAGTGCCTCTGAGTGCTGGCAGGGGCACTACATCGCTTCTCACATTTACCCTTCAACAAGCATGCGATGTTCAGGGTGGCACGGCTTCATAGGTGGGAAGGAAGGATTAGCCAAATAGTTTCTACTACTCTGTACTCAAACAAGTAGTGGGCCTTTTTCAGCTTCCTCTTTTTTTTTTTTTTAAACAACTTAACTGTCATTGTTATGGATTTGTAACAAGTATATATTTGGTTTTGAAAAAAAATCATATTAAAGTCTAATTATAAAATAAATATACGGTCAACTACTTATTTTAGTATCTTTCTCTTCCCTAGATTGATTCTACCTAAAATGCTCAGGAAAACCTTTTGCAGCACTGTTTTTCTCTAGATGACAAGTACAGAAAAAAAAAATGTAGTTTAAGGACCTAATGCTGCAATTGCAGGGTGCACATAACTTCTTTGGCTTATATGGGCAACAGAGATTCCAGTACCTGCCTGTACAAAATTCAGAAGGTAACAAAACACAGCTGAGTTTCCACATGAACACATTTCAGTATTTCCTCAGGGGAAATTGAGGGATGCACTGGTTGCAAACAGTAATTTCTGCAGCCCAAACCATTTTTGAAGAATTAACGGAGTCTTAAAGAAGCTGGACCTATTATAGGTGAGATTTTGATCATAGCTAACACAGAGGAAGTCTGGGATATTTCCACTGGATACAGTGTCAGTATTCGAGATTGGTACAAGGTAACAGCCTTAAGCCCCAAGTCCTACACGTGTTCCAGAAATGTTTAGATTTTAGAAATGAGAAGTCACAGTCTGTTTGACACTGTTTTTCCTTTAAAGCAATAGTGAGGGTTTCTTTCATGTAAGAATTTATACATTATTTTGCCCTTTAGATCGCCTCCTGCAGGCGAAGTTACAGTAAAGCAAGTCTGAAAAATAGCTACTGGTTAGAAATGAGCTTCCTGAAGGGTAGATCTTTTTATTTTTTAATCATTTTAGTGATTATTACACCAGAGATGTAAGATTTTATTCCTAAGCTTAACACGGTCAGCTTAACACTGAAAAAACAGCATGTCATCTGTACTATGAACTTTTCAGCTCAGCTCTGCCGAAACAGGAACCTATCTGGTTTAGGGAAAGGTTTATCCTTTCCTCCTGAAAATCTTTCAGCTCCTCAAAACCTCAATGTTTCTGTTCTTGAAAAATCCTTTCCATTCTTGCAGAACGTTTACTACAGGAAAAGCAATTGTAGAATCCAGAACATAACACTGATCACACGCACAATTCATTTGTTGTAATGTATTTCAAATAATAGAAGACAGAAGGTTATTGGGTTTTTTACTTATCCTCTGAGATTCGCACCATTTTCTTTTTACAGAGGCTGCTTATAGAAGGGCAAGGTGCGAGCATGGCTATAAATGGCAGAGCCATGGGGAGATAATTCAAAGGAGCTGAGAATCCACAATAGGATTTACATGATCTGTCGTTATTTTTCAGCCCGTTTCTACCTTGCAGGTACTGTACATTTAATTTCTTCACTTTGGAGACTCTTACAAGAAATATAACCCTACAGTAGCTATAAAGCAGATTATGCTTAACATGCTATGACTCAGATATTTCTGGGCCAGTCTTGCAAATACAAATCACAGCACAGAACTTAGTCGATAGGATAACATTCTCAGGCCTGAATGGCCCGGGACTTAAATGAATATACCATTTTACCACATGCTATTTATGTACCCATTGTGCCGTGTGTGATAAAGCAATGGTAAAAAACAAGAGCTCAGCTGGAGACTCATAATTAAATTTAGATATATTTTCCCAATTGTTAGTTATGTAGAAACATATTTCCTATGGTGTCTGGGTTAAAAAGACATTACTGGCACTTAGGAGATTAGCAGAAAAGGTTGAACCAGTTGGCAATTAGTGAAGCACCGCATCTGCTTGTCGTTGGCAGTCCTCAAGGCATCAACTTTTCCTCTTGATAGCTGTCTTCTGTTTCAAGAATAAAAGATGGTTAGGGCTGTTATTTGTCTATCACCTTCCAAGATTTTAGGGGTTTACCTTCATGCAAGTTTCCATGCATGGAAACCTCAAACTTTCTTTCCTGAGTTACAAATACATCAGCACAGCCCATTCACGCCAGCAAAACACAGGGTCCTGGTTCACAAATAGAGTTTAAGCAAACAGAAGAATTTGGAGCTCTTCTGGGAGACCTCAGCCCGAATACAGACACCTTTCTATCTGCAGGCAGCTCTCAGGCTCTGTGACTACTACAGTGTCTGAGCTCAAGAGTGCATGGACTGCTCAGTCTGTCATAGAGCCTGCAGCAGCTTGATTTAGGGATCGCAACCCTCTCTTGCCATTGCATCTGCAGGGAGCTGAAGCCTCAGAGCAGATCCTCTCAATTTCTGAATGTTTGCTTGAACTTATATGCCACTGTAGTCATACCATTTAACTTAGGTACTTATAAGGTGCTATGAATATGCCCCCCTACACCCTCCCGCCAGCTCTGACTTCATCTCTCAAGTGGTAACACATCCCAGGCCCCCATGGAGCCCAGCGGAGGGCTCTGCCTCTGGAATTCCCTTTTCAGGAGGAACGATGAGTCTCATAAACTGTAGGCTGCTTCTTTGAGCAGACCTTGGGGAAAAGAGCTGGCCCTCAATTGTATTGATGGGAACTGATAGTAAATTAATTACAAAATGCAAAGCTTTTAGTGAAGAAGACTGGTGTTA
>NW_010263710.1:33064-44145 GCF_000690775.1 Eurypyga helias | reverse complement strand
GGAAGGAGTGTGTGAAAAGCAGCATCGTCAAAAAGCAAGCATGCTTTGGCTATCGAGGTAGCTCATATATCTGTGCAGAGCAGATATTATAATGCAGAGAGCCTTGATTGCTCAGCCAACCTTTAGAGAACAAGTTGTCTGTGGATAATTTATCAAAACAAAGCCATCTTCCCGGCACAAGTTTGCTTTATCAATTTTGTTTGAGCTAGCTAAATAAACACTTTACACATATTCCATTATCTTTTGCTGTCTGTACTAGCATCACAGCATTTTCAGTACCTAGACAAACATTTATAAAAGTGGATCTTTGCATTAGCCTATTCTCATCAGCTTTTAATAAAACAGGCTACTGTCCCCCAGTGGGAATATGATGGACCTACGTGATCAGGCAGACAAGACAATTTTTTAAGTAGTTGCCCTTGTTATGTTCTTGTCTCACATTAAATGCGAGATTATTTACCTTTCAATAAAGAAAAATTAATTTAGTTTACATTACCATGGGGAAGAGTCCACACAGATACCTGTTGCTGAATGGGTAACTCAGGGTACATTTACATCAAACTTAGCTTCTGGTAACTTTCTTCTGTGCTCATCCCAGCAACTCACCTCATAATCATCTGTGGAGGGTTGCCCTAAATCCAGAGACCTGTGATGAGAGCATGATTTTATCAGATGTACCACTGTCCTCCAGTCTGTCTCATTACCTGTGATGTCTAGGTATCTAGCAAGAGCTAGTAAAAGCCTGCCTTTCCCTTTTTATAACACAGATAGTTGCATAATAAATGGTTTCCAAACTGCATACTGCAAAACCTATCTAAGGAAGTTACAGACCATGTGAAATTGTAGTGCCAAAACCTTCTCAGCAAAAAGGGCCATGTTCATGTTATAATTGTTATTATTCTTGATGACTTAAACCTTTCTAAGTCTACCCAGCAATGCATTTGCACTTCAACAGCACCTTTGCATATCAAAGACTAATACCTTAACACATGGCACAGCAAATCACAAACTGATACTTTGATTAATTAACAAATTAAAATTTACATTTCACATTCACTGGTTCACATATTCTCAGTAGGCCTCCAATAAGATTGAGCAGCATATAAGAGAAAGCTTCACAATGAAGACATTTGCCATGTTCAGTAAAATGCCTGGAGGACATGGTCTTTCCTATCACTGCTTTACTTCTTACCTCTGGCTGGATGTAACATGGAAAAGATGCCTAGGCTAAAATAAATAACAAGCAGGTATGAGGGCATGTCATCACCTCACACATCTATAGTTCTTTCTCCATGTCCAGTAACTGGCATTTTAAGTGTGGTCCTCCCACAAAGCTTATCAGAGGTCAACAGCATTTTCTGGTATAGCTGTGCACTCCATTCCCTGGGGCAGCAGCAGGTATTTGCATGTAGGAGATTGCTCCTGGGATGCCATACACTACCCACTTCGTAAGTCTCTGTACCATGCAGTAGTAGTAGCGCAAGAAAACAAGGAAAGTCTTATGGCAGTGCTCTGCATAAACCTGTGAAGGCTTTGGGGGGTTATTGGTAGGAAGCCAGGAGGGGAGGAAGCACCAGGAGTGGGATTTTAGGCTGGGTTTGGGAGACATTATGTGAAATTACATTCACAAATACAATCTGAGAGGTGAAGAGATTTTATTACCTGCAGGGTTTAAAAGTACATTGCATAAAGGCATAGAGAAAAATAACACAGCATTTGATTCTGTCCTGAGAGTGGGATGGTCTAGATTAGTTTCTCCTAATCTCTTTAGAACCTGACTTTGCACTACAATCGAGCCTAGCGTTTGGAAACTCTCCCCATTCACCTGCCTCTGACAAAGAGGAGATAATCATGGAAGTGGTGTAGGCTCCTACCACCAGACTGAAACCCACAGTGAGGTGCTCTGACAGATCACTTCAATCTTCATGAGTTCATGTCTTCGACTGAAAGAGTTGGTGTCCCTCAGAAATTCACCTTAGTTAACCAGGGTTTTATTACTGACATGATAAGTACATAGCTTACTGTGTAATCAATGCTTTTTGACAGTTCTCTGACTGCACTGCAGAAAACTTTAGAACAGCGATACGCAGTAATCAGCAAGAAAGCCAGTGATGCATGTACCATTCATCATCAGATTTCAGTTCTGCTGTGCTACCACCAAAAGGCTAAAATGCATATAGAAAAATACACTTATTACTCCTTTCCCTGCTGTCCCTTGCAGTCCATGAAGATGCTAAAACTGCCTTTGTTTCTCTAGGGAGAAGATGACAGTTGCTGATGCTGTGATCGCTTCATCTATTTTTGCTGATGTACTTATTCAGTGCTACAATTTCGTTCTACTAATTGATTCCTCCTACAAAAAAACAGCTGATGAACACTCATTTGAAAAAAGTATGCCTAAATAGGGTTGATCTGCCACTCTTTTAAGACTGCAGCTACTTTTGATTACTTAAAATAACAATAAGCATCTTAGTCACTCAGTTGCCTTAGGTAACGCTGTATAACACTTGCATATTCTTTCACTATTCCTTATTGTAACCATAAGTATCTGAGGAAAAATTAACTTGTTATTCCAATTTTGGGATCTGTCTGTATCTCTCAATACTTCTGCTTCCATGCAACACTAGAAGACAGCTGGTATTAGCTGTGGCTGGAAATGGCTTTATGGGATGTCTTGTCCTTTTCTTCACCCTAATTCTGGCTGCTGAGAAGTCAAGAATGATGAAATTATTAAAGTTGCTTTTATATGAGAGTTTTCCCATGCAAATTTATTTCACAATTACAAAAGGAACTTCTTTTCTGAAAATTCAACTGGAGTTGAACTGTAGCAAAACTTTAAAAATGAGGGGGTAATAGCTAGAACTGTGTTTTTACATACTGTTTTCCCACCCTGTAAGGAAACTGAGGGACTTAGTGCTGTAGAGGGGAGAAAAATTTCGAAGTCGTCCTAAATCATTTGTGAAAGTGCTGTGGAAAGCAATGCTTTAATTGTAAATGCAATACAAGAAGGTTAGATGTGAGCAAAGCTGGACTAGCACCTTAGCTGACTCAACAGTAGATGTCCATGCCTGTGGTGAGAGGAGGAGTCCTGTTTCCAACCAAGTGGCAACTTGTAAGAAGGTGAGTAGTTGTAAGGTGGTAAACTCAACTGCCTTGTGGAAGTGTCTGTGAAAATTCAAGGGGTCAGGAGGTGCAGGAAGATGCTTGTGGAAATGCAAAAAGGGTGAAGGGCTGTAACCTTTTTTCTAGCAGAAGATTCAGTGATCGCTAACTCCCTCAGAGTGTAGCACAGTTCTGCACTGTCTGTCTCCTGCATTTTGCTCTTTCTTCAGCATCCACAGTCCTTGGTGGTGTACATATTTTATATTTGCAAATTTCCTGATCTTACCTTACAAAGAAACCTTGCAGAGGGAAAAAAAACCCAAACCAAATCCTTATATCAAAGAGTAAATTGTGTGTGTGTGTGTGTATGTGGGGAGGGGTGAGAATAATATGCTATTTTTCATGAATGTTTCATATCTCTTTTTATGTCTCTCTCTAAAGATACGAGGTTAAGTAGCCACTGGGTAGAATGAGATTAGCTTTCATCTCCTGGCCAAATTCCATCTTAGGTAATTACATTCTTCCTGACTAAATATCTTTGTAATTTCAATTGCGTACAGTCTATTTCCTATCTCAAATTGCTTTGTCCTACATAATGTGAGCTCCTGCCTTTTCTCCCAGAAATGGGTGCATTGTGCTAAGAGATGAAATGATCACTATATGATCACTGGTGAGTAGTTACACAGTGAATTCAACAAATTCCTTTTGGAAGCAGTACTATCCAGCCATAAATCTATAGTAGTTATCACTAGTACTGAGCAGAGGCAATACATTGTGGGGATTTCTTTGAGGACCCCTATGAGGAAGAAGGGAGTTTGGTACTAAAAGGTAGTGATCTCTGCCTCTTTCACCTTTGGATTAGGGAGTGACAGGACATCAGTAAGGATTTGACACTGTGATTTACAGAGATACACTTGGATGATAACTGGATATGGGGAAAAAGGTTGCCATGAAGTTGCTATACTTTTAGCAGTAGGTGTATACATCCGTTAAATTCCTTGAAAGAATGGATCTGTGAAGGTGACTCATGTGCAAAGCTGAATACTGAGGCAGTTGCCAGTGGGTAAGGTCAAGCTTGGGCAGTTAGAAATACGTATAGGCCAAAAAAACCTCACTGGGATATGTGCAATTTAATTGATCTAACATGACTTGATGTTTCACAAATTGTGATGAGAATAGCTGTGAGAACAGATATTTACATTAGCAGTATGACTTCTGCGCATTAAGTGTCTCAGCAGACTAAGCAACCACTCTAAAACACAGTGTGTCTTGTATAGAGTAGAAAAGCCAAGGATTTAAAGATACATCTACACCATAAATACATTGGATTGGAGACAATTACCTGGCCCTGAGGCTGTCTGGCGGAGCCTGGGTTTCAATGCCTTTCAGGATTCTGGCACAGGACATGCCCACAGCTGAACCAAGATAAGGACCACAGGTCCAAGCCATGCACAAGATGTGCTAACTGTTCATTGGCACAAATAGTCACCTGCTGGCATCTCAACCCAAACTCTGGTCGTGACTGGTTCCCTGGCAGAGGTGCAGCCATTGTTCCTGGAAAGCTCTGCCAGCCTCCTGCTTCCTGCTGCCTGGATGAGGGTGAGCATGGGCAACACTTCCAGACCTCAGTTAAGGACTGAGAGGTGGGACTCCCTGAAAGAGGCACAGAACAGAGGACAATGTAACGGTGATGAATTACAGCCAACACCGAAAGGCTGCGTAAGGGCATGTAAGCTTTCATGGGTGTCAGTCTCTTTTCCCAAGTAACAAGTGATGGGACAAGAGGAAACAGCCTCAAGTTGTGCCAAGGTAGGTTTAAATTGGATATTAGGAAACATTTCTTCATCAAAAGGGTTGACAGGCATTGGAACAGGCTGCCCAGGGAAGTGGTTGAATCGCCATCCCTGCAGGTGTTTAAAAGATGTGTAGATGTGGTGCTCAGGGACATGGTTTAGTGGTGGACTTGAGAGTATTCAGTTAACGGTTGGAATGAGTGATCTAAGAGGTCTTTTCCAACCTAAACAATTTTATGATTCTGTGCAGACAGGCCCAGAGCATGGCATCAGTCCCCCTGGGTGACTCCTGCAGCCTCAGACTTACTCTCTCCCTGTCCTGGTCCTGACCTGTGCCAGCTCCCTCCCTCACAGTCTTCGTGCGGGGGGAAGCCCAGTCCCTCCTGCATGGTACAGACCAGACCACCTTCCTCCAAAAGTCCTCCAGCACCATCTTTATGTGCTTTGCAGACTGCATGCCATCATACCACATTGCAGGGTGTGCAAATCTGTGCCTGAGTTTTCTGCTATGCAAATACCCCTTGGATGATCCACAGAGTAGGCATTACATGATTTATTACATATTTGAGCACAAAAATCCACAGGAAAGTAATGATCATTTCCACTAATTAGCACCACTGATAAGACCCAGGGTGGATACACCGATGTGAGTTGCTTGGAGTCGTCACCCTGCTTGATCAGTACAGTCCTAACCAGAGTCCCAACCCAAATGTTTGAGATACAAGAATACAAGAAGTCACTGTTTAAGGGGTACTAACTTCTGGATAACACCTCCAGTGTTAGGAGATACTCTTTTGCTATACTTTTCTGAATATTTGGCCAGCTGTGTGCAATGGGCCCAAGAGTACCAGCATTTCATACGCAGATAGAAAGCATAGCTTATTATTGACATGCCTTATGTCTGTACCAAAGCAAAACTGAGAGCACTACCACCCTGTGGGGTGACCCTTCCCCTCTGCAGAGCAGGTCTCGAGGTCCACCAAATCTCACTTTGTAAATGGGAATGGCAGTGAAATACACACCACACATTCTATGCAATTTCCAGAGCAAACTTATCTTAAAAAATAAATTTAAAATCCGAATTGCCTCGAAATGGCCTAAGAGATAAAGAACTGACTACCTCAAGCACTGAACACCTGAATCTGGCTTTAAAACTTCATGACACTGCTTTATTTGTAAGATTTAAACAGTAAAAAAATTCTTCTTCTGTTCACCTGGGGTTTAGAAACATGGGAACCACCATGTCATGCTTTACTCTGTGTAATAGTGGAGAACAGAAATCCATTTTCTATATAAAATGCAATCTGACATAATAAAATCCATATAGCAATGCTAGGGCAAAGTTCTGTACAGAGAACTACACACAAGAAAATAAAGAGGGAAGAATAGAAGGACAAGAAACTACTGGAGAGGGTCCAGCGCAGGGCCACTGAGATGATGAAGGGCCTGGAGCACTTTCCACATGAGGAAAGGCTGAGAGAGCTGGGTCTGTTCAGCTTGGAGAAGAGGAGGCTGAGGGGGGATCTTATCAATGCTTATCAATATCTAAAGGGTGGGTGTCAGGAGGATGTGGCTGGGCTCTTCTCAGTGGTGTCCAGTGATGGGACTAGGGGCAATGGCCATAAACTGGAAAACAGAAGGTTCAACCTGAACATGAGGAAACCCTTCTTGACTGTGAGGGTGACAGAGCACTGAACAGGCTGCCCAGAGAGGTGACGGAGTCTCCTTCTCTGGAGACTTTCCAAAGCCACCTGGACTTGTTCCTGTGTGATCTAGTCTAGGAGATCTTGCTCTGGCAGGAAGGTTGGACTAGATGATCTCTAGAGGTCCCTTCCACTCTGTGAATCTGTGAATAAAAACTGAGCAAGAACATGTGATACAACCCAGTTATTTCCAGGCTCAGGATTACTCACCTCATACCACCTCTGTCTCCCAGTTCTGGAATTGCAAATCATGATGATGATAAAGTCTCCAGAGGCCTAAAGTCTCTTTGGTGCTGTGTTTTGCTTGTGCTGTGCAGTAACAGCAACAACCATCCTTCACACTTCCAAGGTGCCTGGAAAGTTCCTCATAGCATCCAGCAAACAACTGGACTTACGTGTAACCAACAAAGGCAGCATGATTCAACAACCACTTCTTTCCAGCTTCTCTTTTTTATAAAGATCAATGCTGTGTATAGTATAATTTTAAGCTACATCTCTTAATTATAAATTAAAATTAAGTATTTTGTGTTAGCACTATACTATACTCTTTGCCCGAGTTCCTACTATTCTCTTTTCTTGGGTTTCTTTTCCTCTTGTTATGCTTATGGATAAAATAAACTGTGAATAAGCTTTCAAGCTGTATTTTACACAATTGTCCATTGAGTGTGACAGTTCTTGTAGGACATTTGAAATTACTTACACTGAGCCTCTGTCTTCCTGTTGTCACCAAGCCACACAATGTACTTGTTTTTTTAAAAAATGTCCTACTTTAAGTGGTTGCAGAGTAAACTGGACCTCTCACTTATCAGTATACCCTGGGTAATGATACAATGCTTTAAATAGCCAGGGAAGAAACATTGTCATTAAACAACTATTCACATTGCACATCACAATTTGTTATCTGCTTGGTAAGAAATATATGACTTCCTGTATATAATTTATTTCAGTTGTAACATGAATTCAAACATAATTTATTAATATTAAAATTATTAAGAGGATCCCATAGAGGTCCTGACCCATCAACAGTCTTACAGTTTCAAGAAGTAATATTTAATTTCTTGTGCTCTGTCTAGGTCATCCTTTCTGCATTTCTCATTTCTCATTTTAATGATAAATGCAGGTGGTTCAATAGCCATTGACCATCTCCATCATCTACACCAGCTCAAGAAGCAAACTTTGGACTTCAGAGTTAGCTCCTTGCACAACGGATGGCCCTATCCACATATCCAAACACCCACCCTGTGTCTCCTCTGGGCAGAGAGACTTAAAATATTACTGTGACTTTCAAGAATTTGAAAAAATATGAGGGTGTTGTCATAGCCTGAGAAAATGGAGTTTTTCATGCCATGACACTGAGAATATGTGGTACAAGGGGTAAGGCAAAGCCTGATAGAGATTTGCTGTGCACGAAGATACAAGGCCTTCCAGGACAGTATGAGAAGATCATGTGCAGGCTCAGTCATTGGGAACTGCTTTGTCTCATGTGGTATTAGAGAACATAGAAACTCACCCAAAAGGAGAGCCCTGGACTGAAATGCCAGTCATGCAGTGTAGAGAACTGGGGGACAGTATCCAGCAGAGAGCTGGGGATTTATTTGGCAGGGACTATGCACCCATTATTTCTCTTTTCTCAGCTGGCAGATCACATGACAGCAAAATAATGCCTTGATGACAAGATGAAGCCCCAGTGACACAGATGAGTTTCTTTCCTGAGACCTCAGGAGGGTTGGATCAGTCTAAATCAGTGCAGTACATCAGCACCTTCAAGATAAACACAAATATTTCATGATCTTCTAGAATATTCAGAACAGACTATGAACTAAATATTTTCTGAATGCAGAATGTATCATGTGAATGTGGAAAAAGGAAGAACTTGCTTGGTTGGGAATGGCCACATTGCTGCCTATGTGCTTCACAAAGGAGATGAAGCAGTGTCTTCTGAGCATCTTCTCATGTAGGAATGCTCCAGGTGACTGGCTCAGCTGCCAAGTGAGAACACCTTGGTAGAGAATAAAAATGCTTCTGTATCAATTATTTTAAATCTCATTCCTTTTTAAGTGCATCTGAAGTTGCAAATTGCATGCAGACATCAAGTGCCAAGCAAGCTCTGAAGCTGCGTTCACAGTGCTGGAAAGCGTCTTTTGTAAAAATGTTCTCATCTGCAGCCTCTACTATGACTAAATGCAGAAGGTAAAAAAATTACTTTCCTGTAATCTTAAAAGAAAAAGGGAATTTTTCTCTACCTGCTCCTGGCTGAGGACTGATACCCTTTGCAGTTGTAATCCCAAGTGCAGTGCTGTTTGAAGAGCCTGGAAGTTTGAAGGAGGCACAGCCTCCTTGTGTGTTGCAAATTCAGGTCCCAGGCATTTGCCTTTGCCAGGGTGCCAAAACCTTCCAGGTCCCACCAGTGAACCTTGCTGGGGCTCAGCCCTCTTGCCCACAGCCTCTGCCCAGAGCAAGGAGGTAGCAGACAGCTTGGAGGCAGGTGCAGCAGGCTCAGGGCAGAGCTGAGCATCACTAGTGGCTCTGTCAGACCTGAGCTGGCAGTGTAGAATTTGCAAACTGATGTTTCTCAAATTAGTTTGATTTTGAACAATTTTTACAATATTCCCTGCCCAGGGAGTGAATAAAAAGCATTATTCCCTCCCCCTGCTGAAATATTCCCTTACACAACTCTGTTCCTACAAATTTCCTTTCCTGCTCTTTGCCTTCGCTCATTGTCAATAAATTATTTAATAATACACCAGGAAGTATGCTGGCTACATGACTTGGCAGGAAACAGAGAACTACTAGATGATCCTCATCTTTTTTCTCCAGGGAAAAATTCTACTTGTTGTAAAACCATCAAGTGATGTCCCAGAGCCATCTGGTGATGTCCAGGTCAGGCCTGGGGGCAGCATCCTCTCTTTCACCTTGAAAGTCTGAAGACCTTAGGGAGAGCCATGCAAATTCACAGCATGGGTTTGTGTTTTTTTCACAGCAGTGGGTTTTAAGGATTAGTGAAAAATTATTTGGTCACTCAAATAAACCCAGCTGATGTTCAGAAAGTGGTTGACAACCAATCAGTCCTGGAAAAAAAAAAAAAAATTCAAGGAGAAAGAATAGGATACATAAAGTGAATTGTTGCGTTTTCCCCGATGTTTGTGGAAGGCTCTGCAGGTGTTATTATGTTGATGACATCGTTAATAGAAGTGCCTTTCTATAAAAGTGCTCTTAATAGAGTTATTAGTGCAGTGTTTGCATGCCTGTGACCTGATGCCTGACAGACGGAGCCATGAGCTGACTGGGGAATTGACCCTTACCACAGCTGGGAGCATGTGTCAGAACTCCAGTGCCAGAATATGGAGAACCTGGGAGCATCAGGGGACACACAGGATTACTGTGGACATGGATGAGAGTTTAGAAGGTATGGGTGACATTGCTTCCTTCCAGGATGGCAGGAGGTGTGAAGATGGAGATCCCTCTTGTAGTCTCCCTGCCAAATCCATCTCTGCTCTGTCCCAGTCAATTAACCTGGACCTCGGCATGAGTAAATACATCCAGTCCTTTTGGCACAGGAGTCCAGCGTTTATTACCTGCCCATTCTCAATTGCACTGTAACAATTGCCAGTCATTTTAATTGTGTTATAATTTCAAATCATGAGAACAACTTGGGTTTGTTTCATTTCACCTTTTCAATGGCTGGGGTGAATAGTTAGGCGTTCCTGATGCGATTGCAGCTTCGTGCAAATGTCACTGCTCTTTAATTATGATAATTACAATGAAGAAGGTGGATTGGAAGCTTTTGTGAGACAAAAATAATTTTTATAATCACAAGTACAGGACGAAAACTTCCTCTTGTTTGTTTTATAGAGCAGTAATTAGAGAAATTGTTAATTTTGGAAATAGGAAATTCAACAGCACAGCAAATCAAAATGCCTGTAAAAATCTATCAACAGAATGATTTTTAAAAAGGAACCAAACCATAATATAATACTGCTTCAAGCTGTGTCTTCTATCAGACACTTTTGTTTGCTTTTAAACTTCTTATGAGCCATATCAGTGGTAATTGGTATACCTCCATTAAAGTCATGCATGCCAGCATGCAGGAGGATAGTAGGAAAATCCTGTGGCTTTGCTCATTTAACCTTTGTCTCAACGCAGTGAATTGGTTTTACCACTGCTAGCAAAAGGGATCAGCATTTTGCCAAGCCAGGTACTTCATTAGCATTAGTGGCTGCTCCACTGAGCCCGTGCCTCTCAAATGCAGAGCTCATCACGCTGCTCCCATTTCCATCTTCTCTAAACAGCATTTCTGCAAACGCAGTAAGTAGTTAGTGTTTCACCAGCTCAGGAAGTGGGACTTGTGAACCTCATGAGGTTCAACAAGGCCAAGTGCAAGGTCCTGCACCTGGGTTGGGGCAATCCCAAGCACAAGTACAGGCTGGGTGGAGAGTGGATAGAGAGCAGCTCCAAGGAGAAGGACTTGGGGGTACTGGTGGAT
>NW_010263710.1:0-33049 GCF_000690775.1 Eurypyga helias | reverse complement strand
CAGAAAGCCA
Source organism: Eurypyga helias (assembly GCF_000690775.1). Lineage (NCBI taxonomy): Eukaryota > Metazoa > Chordata > Aves > Eurypygiformes > Eurypygidae > Eurypyga > Eurypyga helias. The sequence continues at coordinate 33,039 of NW_010263710.1, read as the reverse complement.
ACCGTATCCTGGGCTGTATCAGGAGAAGTGTGGCCAGCAGGTCGAGGGAGGGGATTCTGCCCCTCTACTCTGCTCATGTGAGACCCCACCTGGAGTTCTGCATCCAGCTCTGGGACCCCCTAAATAAGAAGGATATAGACCTGTTGGAGCGAGTCCAGAGGAGGCCACGAAGATGCTCAGAGGGCTGGAGCACCTCTGCTATGGGGACAGGCTGAGAGAGTTGGGCTTGTTCAGCCTGGAGAAAAGAAGGCTCTGGGGAGCCATTATAGCATGCTGTCAATATTTGAAGGGGGCTTATGAAAGATGTAGAGAAACTTTTGAGCACAGCCTGCTACAATAGGACTAGGGATAAGCGTTTTAAATTAAAAGAGGGTAGATTTAGACTAGATAGAATGAAGAAATTTTTTACAATGAGGGTGGTGAAACACTGAAACAGGTTGCCCAGAGAGTCTGTAGATGCCCCATCCTTGTAAACATTCAAGGTCAGGTTGGACAGGTCTCTGAGCAACCTCATCTAGTTGAAGATGTCCCTGCTCTCTGCATGGGACTTGGACTAGATGACCTTTAAAATGTTAAAATGACCCTTCCAACCCAAACCATTCTGTGATTTTACCACTCAGGCTATATCTCAGGTGTAAGGCTCACTTTGTGTCTTCAGTAACTCCAGCTGTAGCTAATTATACCCATGACTAATGAAATGGTGCTTGCTAGTAAAATGTCATGTTACCATTAAGGGGCTAAAAACATATAACTTCTCAAAAAATCTAAGTTAGAGACTAAGACTGGAAAATTATGACTCTAGGTTTGTAAAAGGATTGCAGAGCTGGTCCGGACTGGCGGTTCACTCCTGCATGCGTGTTGTTCCTATGTCACAGTGCAGACAGCATCTGTATTTACTATGTAGGAGAATTCATTGGTATAAAAACAACACTGTAAAGGTGGTAATGACAATACCAGTTTAATCATATGTGGGCTCAGGCACCATTTCATATCACCTGAATGGGGCTAAAATTGTCTTGCTGTTGACCAGGAACCAAAGTTTTAAAATTGGAAGAGCTAATTGGTATTTGTCAGTTTGATCTTTCTCTGTTTTGTTGGTTTTTTCTTTTTCTTTTTTTGTATTGTAACGAAATATGCTCGGTAAAAAAATAAAATTAAATGGCTGTTTTAAATATAACAATCAAAAAAGCTAACCCTATTTAAAGTTACTAGAAAATAGCAAAGCTAAAGAAGCCTGTCATGCTTGAATTTAAGATGTAGATTTAAACAGTTGCAGCTTGACTCTTCCACAGTGATATATGAAAGACAATGGCCTTATTCTGATTTCTTCTCTCCTTTTCTGCATTTACTTGGCTGGCTTTAAGTTATTTATAACTTTTAAAAAGCTGTTTAAAATGTGCTTAATAGCTGGAGTGAAGTAGTTTGATCATTGTTAAACTGTTTTTAAGAAGTGATGTGTAATTATTTTTGACAGAAGCTTGGCACTTAACCAACCTTGAAAGTTAATTATTGCTTCATATGCTTTTCCATGGGAAAGTCTTTCCTTAATAAAAGAAAGGGAATAGAATTGAGGAGTTTAGGTACACACAAGGAAGCAAGATGCATAGTAATTGATTTTCATAAAACTAGATGATCTCCTTTAACTTTCTTGTTACCTTCAAAAACAAATATTAGGAACGTTGTACTTCCTGCCTTACCTATTGAGGTCACAACCTCTTTGGGCAGGAGGGCAGAGTATCACCACATGCCATTTCAGGATCCAGCAATGGAGCATTTCTGAGTGTTTATTAGAAAAACAGCTGCTAGGACAGGTTCAAAGGGGTACAGGGACAGCACCTGGACCTTCACAGTTATCAGAACTAGCCTGAAAAAAAGAGTCCCATATATATATGGAGTCTTTTTTATTCATTCAGAGTCTTTGCACAAGCACTTGAGATGGTTATTTTCTTCTTCTTCCCTTGCTTTTTTTCCTTCCTATTTCCCTTCTCTATTCCCTTCCCCTTTCCCTTCCCTTTCCTTTTCCCAGTTCATCCTCTAAACATCTTCACCTCAAGCCTGCCTCGGGTCTTTAAATCCATGATGCAACCTGCTTAGTTATCTAATTGCTGGAGCATGGGAGGGGAAATAGCCAGGCTTCACTTGAAAGAATTGCAAAAGAAGAAATTCGTATGCAAATTTTTTCAGGGCAAAACAAGGACAAAACAGATGCCTGAGCAGGGGCTGTGTCACACTGGGTACACACCAGCAGCTGCCAAATTGGATGGTCTATGGGAAAAAAATGTGCTCCATACAAGCATTTCCCATGCAGTGTCAAAGGAGGAGCATCAAGAATGTCCATTCCAAGTGATATGAGCTTCCAGGAATAAATTTCAGAAGAAATAAAGAACCTGAGATGAGCTAATACTGGTAGAGGTGGAAGATGAGATGGGAACATACAAAATGAAAATGAACCCCTTGTCAAGGAACAGCAAAGCTAATCATCCAGCAAGGCCCTCAGCTTGAGAGAAAAAAAAGACCATCAGACCTGGCCTTAAAGAACTGCCGAAGCTCCCAGGAAGCATTTGATATATATCAGTAATTGCATCGTTATCTAGCAGCAAGGTTTAACACCCAAATACAAATTAGCACTTTTAAAAAAATATAATTAAACTACTGTTTTTAAAGACAGCTAATGCCCTTGTTTGTGCAGCAGAAGAGTTTTAATTAATTACAGAAACTCACCTTGTCAGGAGAAAAATATACTGTGATGTTGACACATGGGGATGTCCACTTTTGTTAATTAGAGTGTTTATGTAGAAAGCAAGTAAGAAGGGAAAATAGTTTTCTTACATGTAGCTTTTCCCATATTATTGTGTACAAAGAAAATCCATAAATTGAATTTATATTTTCTTGTCCCCAGCTTACAAGTCTTAATGACTAGGATGACAAAATTAACCGCTTTCCCTATGTTCCCCCCAGTATGGGACATGGTCCACTATTTGTCATCTTCTATTTGTACAAACACTCAGTCTATCATCCCAAATGGTCAATACACCACTTTAGTTCTTCCCACAAACAATTTTATTTGGTTTTCAAGACAATGTTGTTCATAATCTAAACCTTAACATTCAGTTTATACTAATACAAAGAGAGTATTCCTACTGGAAGATCAAAGAAACTCAGAGAATTCAGCCACACATGACATACATTGCCTGATTTCCATATATTTATTGGAAATACTTTTCACTCTCTTACCACTCCTGCACAGGATTTGGAATTATTTTAGTTAATTTCCAGACATCAGGACCTCTCTGTATGTAAGCAAACTCTTTCAGTGGTTTGCACAGTTCATCTGCTGCTGATGGAAATCCAGCATAATCAACATCGGGAGCTATCTGCAGGGACTCCCCTCCTGCTGATGACTGGGGGAAGTCAGTGGGGCTGGCAATAATCTGCCTGCCCTAATCTTCTTCAGACCATCATTACAGATCACAGTCTGGCTTTCAGTGAGAGAACAGTGAAGCTCGAGCATGGAAGCATACTTGGAGGCTATAATGTCATGTAATTTCACAGTCCTTTTCAGCACTGGTAGCAGTTCATTCTGTTGCTGGACCTTTTTTACTGTGACTTCTGAAGCAACAACAGGCTGCTCCTTAGCATTGCCAGGTTGAATGTTTTGTGCTTTCTTGAACCCAAACCCCCCCTAGGGACTCGTCTGCAGGGATTACCTTGTGTGCCAGGGTAGGACACCTACTCTTTATACCTTTTTAGCTTTATTTTAATCCTCATTGGTTTACTAATTTAGAGGCTTGTCAGTAAAAAAGGCAGTGAAGCTGGGCAGAGACTGCACTGGCCTTGGAGATTAAATCCAGCCATTTTATGCATCCTTCTCTTTCCAGACACAGATCAACCCCTCTGCTGTGACCCTGCTTGTCCTGGGTGGGCGCTCCCTGCTCTGCCCAGCACAGTGGCCCATCATCTAAGTGGAGGCCTTGAAAACAGCTCCATTTGAAAGCTGGTAGTTTCCGGAGCCTGTGATGAAGCACACATAACGATTTTTTTTTCAGGACTGTATTATTTTAAAAGAACTGTGCAATTAACTGTAAGCATGGAAGCAAAATGACCTTCTGTAGTGTATCTTAACCCAAATGCCCTCAAACTCAGTGAGCTGAGCCGAGGCTTCTTGATGAAACAACTTGTGTTGTGAATTGCCGTTTTGCCAAAATAGGTGGGACAAATAGGTCAATAAAGACCCCAAAACTTTCATCAGGACCATTTCTTGGATTCAGCCTAGAACTTCTCATCAGATTAAGAAAAGCCCAAAAGCTATCAGTAGTCCTGTGGGTGAAGGCAGTCATCAGGCTTGTAGAAGATCCAGGTTCACACCCATGTCTCTGCTTCAACCACCTTGCTACCTCAAGCCTCAAGGCAGGTTTCTCTGCTTTTGACATGTCTTTGTCCTGAGGTGCTTCTCCAGCACAAAACACAAGTTCTGAGAGCGGCACTTTGCTTGTCTGGGGGCCAAGAGCTGACACTGTGCTTTGTACAACTCCAATATACCATGTAGGTATCACGTCAGTCTCAATCCTGAGCAGTATTCCTTGCCAGCCCAGCAAATATTCCTTGCTTTATACAAAATAGAAAAGCTCCAGTGGGAGAGAAACAAAAAAAGTCCCAGAGTTCACATCCTAAGCCTCATGCCACATTCCTATCACAAGCACCTCTGAGTTTGTTTGTACAAGGAAGAAATATGGAATAAAACCAGAGCAAAATTGCACAGGTACAAGAGACTCCCTCACCTTAGAGTAAGAGAGCTTTATTGTTATTTATAGAAACATGATATTCTGCTTACAAGATAAATCCAAAATAACACTGTATATAGAGAAGATCCAGGTAAGGATCTATATAAGAGAGAGGAAAAAGAATCATAGACTCACAGAATGGTTTGGGTTGGAAGGGACCTTAAAGACCATCTAGTTCCAACCCCCCTGCCATGGCCAGGGACACCTTCCACTAGACCAGGTTGCTCAAAGCCTCGTCCAGCCCGGCCTTCCAGGGCCTCAAGAGAGGTGTCCATGGAGATTTGGCTCTGCCTGGCTGACACCAGCTGCCAAAGCCGCGGGAGTGCTAAGCGCTTGCATCCTGACCAGGGCAGCTTCGTGCTGGGTGCTGAGACTGCTCAGAGGCATGGCAGGGCTGTCTCACTGGGCTGACACCTCTTCTCTCCCCCTGGTGCTGCCTGCACTTACACCTCAATACCTCGCTTCCTCATTTTCTTGGCTGAAAAATAAAGATAGTAACACCTTCTTAATGCCTGCAAGGGTTATTGCAAGGATGAGTGAAAGGAGAGAAAAGGCTCTGAATGCTCCATCACCCTATATGAGCTCTAAGTATTACCAACACTGTTATTAACTGTTTAACATGTACCCAGAAACTTGCTCTGAGCAAAGAAATTTCTGCCTCCTGCAGATAACGGTCCTGGATGGAGGAATACAGTGCAGGAGGACCTGCCTCTGGCAGTGGAGGTTGCAGGTTAATACACCAGTTTTAGTCACCTTCACTATTTTATAAACTTATCATCTGTTGGTTATCTATTTTCAGAGAATAAAGTTGTGCTTTTTATGTTTGTTTCCTCTAAAGAAATTTCATTTATTCATCTCAGAGTTGGTTATTCTACTATTTTTTTTCAATTTGCACGGAAGGTGTTACGGTTGTGATTGTTCACCATAGTGGGGAAAAAAGGGAATGCTGTGCAGCCTATGCTAAATGGATCTGTGAACTCCTAAAAAAACCCCCAAAAACCAACAACTATTAAAGCACAAGATTTTTACTGAGACTCCTACATTTCATTTTTAATGTGATTTCATTACACATGTACATTCTCTTTTGATAAACAGAAAATAATTTTAGAAAAATCATTTGCTCTTTTATCGAGACTAACAAATTGATTTCTATGTCTGTGAGGATTTCAATCAATAAAACAGTATTCTCATCTAGGGCTGAATAAAATTTTTAAAATATATGTGAGCTTCAATTTTGTCTTGCAATACAATTACAGAATATAATTGCTCTTAATGAAGCATGAAGAGGAGTTGTACTTTTTAATATATAACTTCTAAGGAGAGGGCATAAAAGGACACTATTTTTCTACTTCTGACTTTAAAGAACTTCTGTGGTTGTCATCAAGATTAAACCAATGATGTTCTTCACTCTTTTGCAGACAGGAAAATATATCCAAAATATATTCAGATTAAGCCCTTACCTAAATAAGAACACTTGCCCTGACAAGTAGAACAGGTTACACATTTCAGCACTGGGTTTGGAAGTGGATCAGCAGAGTGATTTTACCATGGACACACATACCAAGTCCAAAGATGACAGAGGACCCACATTTCCAATGCCTCTTGCTCACTCCCACAAAAAAGAATAACAGCAACCCTCCCACTTTCTCTACTGACATGACATGAAATCACAGTTTTGATCTAAACTGAAGTGTCTGTGGGTCCAAGACCGGAGTATGTATAAATAGACGTTTATCATTCTGCATACCAACAGACTGAGTCACCTCTGACAAGGCAGCATACCCAACGCATATCTGAAGTTTTAATTTTTATTCATGGATTGTGGTCCCCATTCTCCTCTATGGCAAGGTAATTCAAAAAATTTGTAAATACAAGTAATTAAGCAGGTGTAAATAGCACCATGGAGCATTTAAGTGTGCTCTTTTCCACTGAGAACAACATGGTTAAATGAAGTTGTTAATTTTGTCATTTGTAGGAATCAAGCATTACAGATACATGCGAACTCATTAATTAAATAGTCAGGATTCTGTCATCATGATTTGATTCACAATATTTCACTTGAGAACAATCAAGATTCATCCATAGATATTAAATGGATATTAAAATGGAATATTGAAACAATTATGTAAACCCTAGTCTAGAAGAAAGATAAAGCTCGGCATTGTCTGGGTAGGCAAAAAGAGGTGTTCTTCTAACATTTATTTAGCCATGCCACTTGGCCACTGCCAAAACGCTCTATGAATATATGGTGTAGGAAGATTAAAGCAGCATTTGCAGGTGATACCTTCACATATTCAATCACGGTATGTTAGCTACGCCAAGGAAACTTAAATTTGACACAGTTATTGTCCTGGTTAGGAGAGGACTATAGGATTCAGGAAGGCCATAGGCAGCCCTGGTGTTTCCAGGTGCAGGCTCAGAGCAGCCCACATGTTCACACATCCACATGCATCATGCACAGTCCCAGCTTCACAGGGATGGGATGTGCTTTTCGTTTCAATGGGAAGCATTGCTCCAGCTGAAAGCATAATGGCCAGGCGTTGGCATCCCAAAGCAGCAAGGTTTACCCTGCTTCTCAGCACCCAGTGTGAGGGTAGGATCAAAATCAGGTGGTTGACACCACCTGCCATCTTCAGAGCAGATCACAGTCCTGTGATCATGCATTATAGCATGCAGAGTCCTTTGGGAGCCATGGGAAAACTCTGGTTGGGGACTATGCACTGGTTTAGGCAGGTGATATGTGTCAATACAACCAGGTTGTCAAGGCAGAAGCACCTTTGAGCAAACTCACCTGGAGAACTTCAAACTTCACGTGCTTATATTTTTTTAAAAAATAGCCTCCTTTGATCTAATCATGCTTAGGACTTGGACCTGGACTGCTCTTCTGAATGTTGGCACCCAAACGGTGTCTGTGATGCAGTGGGGGCCCCATGTATGAAATCCTGTATCTTACCTGAGTCTTAGCTTTTGTTCTTCAGTGCTTTCTATCAGTTCAATAATTTGACTCTTGGATCCTGTGGCTGCTGGGCTTCTGAGGTTAATTCTCTTCCTGCAGGGTAGAGGAACTCTTTATAAGCAATAAGTCTCTTAGAGTGGCTCTTAGGGAACATTGTGACATCCACGCTGAGAAAATGAGCCAACATTTTTCAACACTGTCTTCACCTGCAAGTATAACTGGACTAAAAACCTGTTTTAAAGGAGAAGCCATTTGTCAGATAGAGGAATTGCTTAGAAAAATGGAAAGAAAATAAACTGAAAAGCATCAGGAAGATTTTTCCAAAGTTTTCTGTTGCAGAATTGAAACGTGTGTGCACCCTCCATGTGGGTTTCACCTGTGGCCTTACCAGTTGTGAAGTGGTGGGAAAGGATAAGTGCTACTTTTCAAGAGAAAGTGTATTTGGAAATCATTGTCTAGCATGTAAAAGGGAAGGTGTTACTTTTAAAAATTAAATGTGTTTTAATCCTTCTCTTCTTCACACTCTCTTACTACTTCTCAGCTCTCCAAAAGCTAGAAGAGAATGAAAGTTTGTGACTGTGGGAAAAGACGACGACTTTTTTCATGTTTTCATCTTTGTTCATGGGAAAAAAAATTCATATGGAAAGTATTCCTGAGGAAAGCTCTACTTTTCCAGTTCTACCTATGCATGACACAGAAAAGACAGATTAAAGGAACTGTCAGAAGTTTCAATGTCAGCAGCAGAGTAAAAAATAGAAACTCATTTTATCCGATTGTGCCTCTCTCTAGTATTCTTATTGCTGTCTCCTCTACAAATCAAACACCCTTTTCCAAAATGTCCCCTGATATTGACTAAGAGCAGCACCTGGAAAAGGGGGGAAAAGACGCTGCAGAGTTCAAAAGATGGTTAATAATTCCTCTTTTTGATTCAATCTGAAACTGTAATTGAAGATTTCATCAGAATAATTTTCAAACAGTCATTGGCACTTTGCAGCTGCTGAATTGCCACAGCAAATCCAGATTAACCTTTAGCCATAACAAATCAAACTTTTTGGGCTCTTCCTCCAGTCATATTTCTATAGCTTCTTATTACAGACCATAAAATTTCTTGCTATGTCTACTCTGACTCAGGAATCAAGTTTCCAAGTGCACATCTTCCACATTGCTATTGCACTAGCAGCCCTTATCAGATCAGGAAACCATAGAGCTGCTTTTTTTTTCCCATGTCCAGCCTTTTGCACTTACCTTGCAATAAGTTTCATATCCTCTGACTGTAAATGAGCTCCTGTAATCCCCAACTCCTGCTTTTGTAACAACTGTTCATTCTGGAAAAATAATGTGGTGCTGAAATCTCAAATGCAAAAGTCTCCATGGAGAACCCCTGGAAAGAGAGAAAAAAAACCCACAAGCAGACAAAATGACACAAGCCTTTCAAATGGATTAGGCTACCTTTATTATACTACAACACAGAATGCTGTGATTTGTCCTTCCATCGGATGATGTCTTCATTGCTGCTTTGCTTTCCCAACATCTCAGCCCTACATTTTGGGGAGAGGTATCATTATCAGAGAGTTGGTGTGACCAGAGGTGCAGATGATACACTGCCAGCAAAGAGGTACCAAGTGCCAACGGACAGCAGCGTGTGCCCAAGGGAGCTCTTAGTTTTGGTAGACCTTTCGTAGTGTCTTGCTTGCTCTCTCAGAAGTGTTTTCAGGTTAAAGAGTGAATTACAACCAGAAGGTGACAGTGTGAGATGACATGAGAAAATGTTACCAACAAGACAAGGTTAATGACCTGTCCCCTGAGCTGCTCAGCTGAGGCTCTTTGTCATTGCACTACCTCATTAAAATGAAGTGGGTCCCCAGACAGAGGACAAATACACTAAAAGTTACAGTAAGAAATGAAAATGGGGAAATGGGGACAAAATCTCCTCACTGTCATGTTCAGTATATCAATGTGAGTACAGGAAACCTGCATGTATACGTTGGTAGTGGGACCTGCTCTATATAGTAGAGGGCAAACCAGGTTTTCTCTGCTTGCACAGTAAAAAATAAAAATTAAAAAAAAAAAATCACCTTTCCCGTACATTAGATTGTATGTCTATATAGTTTCACAATGGATTACACATTTTAACTGCACTGCCCAAAGAGTTTTATTGCTGACCCACAATTTTCAGAGCATCTTCCTTGCTCCCAGGTAGAACGAGTTGTGATCTACTGCCATCAAGTTCTAAGTTTAGCAAGAGGAATGGGGCTTCCACAATTTTGACACTCTCATTATCTTACGTTTTTAATGCGTGATGTGCAATTATTTTTTAATCTTCACGACAAATGAAAGTCTATGTAGTCTTTTATTACAATTTTTCTCAATAGACCATGTCTAAAAGTTACACCATGTGCTTTCAGGTAGGTGAAAAGAAGAAAAAACTGCCCGAAGCCAGATGTATTAATTATCATGTGGAACAGAAATATTAACTGAGGCCTATAGAAACGAAGGGAGGAGTTGAAATGTGATACATTGATGCACAAAAACTAGAGGGTAACTTGTTCTAAAAAGGAATGGGAGGAACCTGCATTATTCCATCATGGGCTGGAAACAGGAGAGGTTACTTGAGGAACCTTCACCAACAAACCAGACAATACACAACTCAAAAAACTCTCTAGTGCAAAGAAACTTAGATGGTAAAGTCTTTATCCTTTCACACAAGGTTCTTCTGATGCTGGAGGAGAAATTTAATGGTTTCTTGTGGGCTTCTCTTTTTGTAACTGGGAAAAGCAACCTGGTCTACTGGAGGGTGTCCCTGCCCATGGCAGGGGGGTTGGAACTAGATGATCTTTAAGGTCCCTTCCAACTCAAACCATTCTGTGCTTCTATGAATTTAACACAGCTGACAGGTTTTCAGTACCATAGATTTTACAAAATACTTATTTGTCTTCATGTAAGGCAACACATTAGCATAAAGCAGGATGTCTTTTTCCTCCTAGCAAATTTTAAGATGAAGTTACGTTTTTATGACCTGTAGTAATTCAGTGAGTGACCACCTCAGAGCTGCATGATCAGATTTTCTGAGTGCTCCCCAGTCCACACCAGTGCAAAGCCAGCAGGGTTTAAGCTCCAACAGCTTTGGTATTAGCTTTGAACTGGACAAAACTTATAATTGATGAGCCGTTAGTGGAAGTGGAGTCTTCTTGGTGTTGATTGCTCCCACTGGATTCATAAAGGATCCAACAGCGATCTGAGACAGCCTTCAGATTTACATAGAAGTCTTTAGTGTTGCACAAGGAAAGAAAAGCAAAACACATGATAAGGAGCACTAGTCCTGCACTTGGAGCACACGCACAGACGCTTGACTGCACAAGGAAACTTAGTGAGAAGACTTACTCTTAGGCTCCTTAGAAAGAACTCAGTCTGTAAAGTCAGATTTTTAGGTAAGAAAAATGTGGTTTTGGGAAAGTTCAGTCAGAGCCTAATGCTGAACATGAGACAGGGCCCTGACTAATCTTTGCCACATCCATATCAAAAGGCTTTGAGCAGTTTTTCTGCTTTCACCAAAGGAAGAGATATCACCTGCAGCTCAAGCTATTTTAAAAAGTTTTGCTTTTACAATCAGTAAGTCAAAATCCATTAAAAAGAATTGAGTACAACAGCTAGAGAGCAACTCTTAACCATGATCCAAAATCCTGTCTGCAGTCAGCTTTCACTCTTACCTGATATGATTTTGACAATTTGTCTTCATTTCATCACAGTATTTTGCCTGTGTAAATGCAAAACACAGAAAGATGCTTAGTTCTTTTAAACATTTTGCTAAGTAAAACATAAAAAGATATGCAGGTGAGAAAACAAATTCTTAAATCACCCGTGGAAGGAGTAGCCCTTTTTTACTATCACTCACATGTTTCTACAGAATGATGATGGACTTCTTTCCACATGGCATATTCCATTCTTTTCCAAGTTCCTTACAAATATAAAAACATAGGAAGACAAGGAAACAAAGTATTTACTTTGGTTAATTTTATCTTGTGACTTCATCCCACATAAAGTATTTCCTTTGCCCATTGCTCCCATAACCTCACTTCAAGTTAATGATGAATAATTGCAGTAAACACTACAAAGCCTGTCTTTTCAGAGCTTTTGAATGTAACGTTTGGCTCTGTACTCTTTCCAGAGTGCCATGTAAATGGAACAGAGTGACCGAGACTTCCCTCATCCCTTAGAAGGGAGCAGGTTGGATTTTGTGTATGAGACTTCAGGAATAACAGATTAATGGGCTACATGTGTTCATCATAGAAAGTCAAACAAGCATTCCCAGTATCCACCAGACGTGTGTGCATGCTGGTGACTTAAACACAGTTTTCTGGCATAATTAAGAAATCACTTTTTGGGAGACCTCATCACACTGTAACTGTCTCGGTAATTTGCCGTGCAGCTTGCAATACCCTTTGTTAAATTGAGGAGTAATTACATATCTCCTGGGACTTGCCCTAAATCTGTTTTCTTGTTTGTCCTGTATGCTGCTTCAAATAAACCGATTTTCCATCTCTCTCATCAGGGAAAACACATTAGAATCACCATTAATTTTTGCCATTTAGAATTCTACAGTAATGTGATAGCTAAGATGTAAATTGGCCTCTGTACTCATCTCTGCCCACTTCTCTCTTATCTTAGATAAGTATTGCTTATACTACTAGTAGTTAATAATAAAGCTGGATTGAATATAAGGTGCCCTCTGTTAGTAGGGGTCTAATATCAGCTTCCCTGAGGCAAGCAACAAGCACTGTGTCAACCAGACTGGCCACACTAGGAAACGATCCAAACTTCTATCCAGCCCTGGAACCAGCCCAAACCTCAACATTTCAAATATTTGCTTCCTCCATGTGCAACTATTTCTCTCGCTCTGAGGAAGGGGCTTTCTCCATCAGGTTATGCTGTATGGGCTCACCCACCAGGGGTTACTTGATATTTCTGACAGAAGTGGCCGTGTGCTTCAGACTGTCCCAACACTGGGGGATCACTCAGAGGAGAGTGTCCAAGCAAGGAGGTCAGTGCCATAGCCATAGGCACAGGAGAAGCAGCATGGTGGGTAGCTCATGTAAACATGTAGGATCAAATGCTCTTGTCTTTTGCAAAGAGGTAGAAAAGTGTGAAGAACTGGGAAGGGTATGGTTCAAGACACCTAAACTAAGGAGTCAGTATGTAGGTTCCTGTGTGCTTCCAAATTTCCATTGCAGTTAACACAGTTCCAGACTGTGGTTCAGGTCCTTAAATGCAAGTGTCTAGAGCCGTTTGAGATGCCTCAGGACACCCCACAGCCCCTGTACAGTTTGTGTCATATCGATGAAGCTCAGGTGGGTGTCTCAGGTACCCTAGACTATCTCAAAAGGCTCCAGGCCTTGTTACATAACAGTCTTAATTCACAGAGTGATTGACACAAAATCTTGGGCAGAACCTGGAGCTGATGCAAAGCTTTCCTAATCCCAGCCACTGTCCTGTCCAGTAAGTGGACAAAGATAGCTACAAGGTGGGTAGAAACTCAGTGTTGCTCAGTAGATGCCACAAGCGTGTGCAAAAAGTGAAAGATTAGAAAAGCATGACTTGCTGGTCCTGATCCTGCAGATACCAACTTTTATGGCCACCTCATCTTCTTTCATGGATCTTTGATGTTAATTATTTCTTAACATGTAGCAAACAAGACCAGAGGTGGTGTCTGTGCAATTGGAGTGGCACATTTCTCCTTCTGTACAGAACAAATTCCTTTGGCAGTACTACTCAAGCAATGTCTTCCACAGCTTCATTTCAAGTTTTCTTTCTATTTCAGTTGTAATCAATCGCTTCAACAGTCTGAAAAAAGATACCTTACAGGCCACCTGTCCTAATCACACCTATGGTTAGGTTTGCAGTAAATCATCACACATGGATTGAAAAACATGTGAATAAATCTCTTTTTTTTTTTTACCTATTGCATGATTGCAGGTTTCTTTCTAATCAGTCTTCACTGGGTTTTGTACATCAGCTATTTAATCAAGCCTTAAATATGTAATTGTAAAAGTATTCTTGATCTCCTTTCATTACAACTTATGGCACTTCATTTCCAGAAGAAGAGAAGCTGATGTGCCATATTTCAATCTGCAGCTGTGAAGGTTACAGTTGCTATATCTAGAAATGGAAGTAAAATGTCATGTCTCCAGGTACATCTTTCCATCTGGACAGCATTTTTCTCTAAGAAATATTTTGAAGCCCTTTGTTGTCTCTAGTTTTTCTGATTCAGATAATGAGATTCTCACCAACTCTTCTGGGGAATATTCCTGAAAACCTTCCCTATCCTAATGTCATGCTACACAAACCACGGCTTTCTCTTGTTGCAGTTTCTCAAGCGTCTGCCATCATGTTGTTTCCTTTATCCCTTAACCTGATTCATCTAGTCCACACTACATAACCACAGATCAGTTTTCAGTCAATAATCATAGAATCATAGAATGGTTTGGGTTGGAAGGGACCTTAAAGATCATCTAGTTCCAACCCCCCTGACATGGGCAGGGACACCTTCCACTAGACCAGGTTGCTCAAAGCCTCATCCAGCCTGGCCTTGAACACTTCCAGGGATGGGGCATCCACAGCTTCCCTGGGAAACCTGTTCCAGTGCCTCACCCCCCTCTCTGGGAAGAATTTCTTCCTGATATCTAATCTAAACCTCCCTGATTTCAATTTATACCCATTACCCCTGGTCCTATCACTACAGGCCTTTGTAAAAAGTCCTCTCCCAGTACCCTTGTAGGCCCCCTTCAGATACTGGAAGGCTGCAATGAGGTCTCCTCGGAGCCTCCTCTTCTCCAGGCTGAACAAGCCCAATTCTTGCAGCCTTTTGTCATAGGAGAGGTGCTCCAGCCTAATAATTTTGTTTCCTTTTTGTTACTCCCCTATCTTTTAAATTCATTTTAATTATGATCCACATCCTAACATCACATCATTAGCAGCCACATCCTAGCACCACATAGACAAAACAAGCACTCCTGGTTTGAGTTTCTGTGGACTATGAGTGTAATGTATCACCACAGCAGAAGGGAAAACAGAGCAGGTTTCACAAGATTTGCTCTGGGTGCACTTCTCGCAACAAAGATAACAGATAAGCTCCTGAAACAGTACAGCCCTGTGGATTATTGTACCAATACAGAATGATCTCAGCCCCATCAATGCTCTTGTGCTGGGTCTGGCTCCAGAACAGAGCGAGAAGAGGGATGCTCGTGCCTCTTCACAAGGCACAGGATGCAGTGGGTATACACCCAACCTCTGATTTCTGAGGTGTGTTTGCTCCTATCCTGCCAGGGCAATGCAGCCCGAGATAGTTTTGCCTTTGCAGCACTACCACGTTGCAAATTCAAGATTAATTTTGTCACCACCATCATTTCCAATCTGACATAGATATTATCAGTGCATTCTCAGCTTTTGCTTGAACACTTATATGTAAATGTTTACTGTTTCTAGGTTTTGCTATTCTATTTAATGCAAATGTTTCCCATGCATATTTATTTTCATTTTCCAAGTGCAACACTGCTAACTAATTTCCTACCTGAAGCTCTGACCTCCATCCCCTTGCCATATTGCTCTGTTCTCAAGAGGATTGCAGCATTTCCTTATTTAGCAGGTCTTGCAAACTGGGCTCTTTTTTCCAGGACATCAAGATGTTAAATGAGACCAATACATGACCACTGCAAGGACCAATACTTGCACAAGGGCAAGACCTAACCCACAAGGTATGCACATAGCACTAGGAGATTCTAAGGTGGCCATGGCATGGTGCATCATCAGCAATGGAGTGGTGCTGAGCTTCCTACAAAGCCCATGCTGGAACAGGTCTTTCTTTCCAACCTGACCCCTTGTTGTGGCAACTTGTGCAGTTGGACTGGCCCAAAGCCATTACCTTGTTCTTTCAGGCCACAAAAAGGTTTCAAGGCACACCTCAAGGCCCATCCTAGCTGGATGTAAACTAGCAATCCACTACAACAACCTTAATAGTTTGCTGCTAATCCTACTAGCCCACACATGCCTTTTCTTCTATTTTATTATTTGCTGTGCTCAGTGCATCGTAGAGTTTCTTCCTTTTCCCATGAGGCCACAATCTATTCCTCATTGTTTCCCAGTTGATCCATTAGCCATTTGAGAATTCAATTAGGTGAAATTATTTTTGCATTTATGCTGTAATTTTGTAATTAGCACTGCAAATGACATGCCATAAACAAACATGTTCACCAAACTAATGAAAATGTCATTGCTTGTATCCAGTAAACTTTGTTAATTGTTACTTATGGCTGCAGCAGGTTTTGTGTTGTACAGTCACTTCAGCCCAAAATGACTGAAGCAAATTTTTCATACTATGATCTGTAAGGAGATCAATCAGGCACCTACTGGAATCAGTGGAGGTCAGTCTGTTCTCTTAGGTGATCAATGGTCCCATCCCCACAAAAAGTATAGTTATAACTAAACTTAACACTGCAGAGTGAATACCCTTGCAAATGCAGGAGCAGTTTCATCTACTTCCAGAAAAGACAAAAGATGTCCTAGCTTTCTCACCTGCAAACCATTTAGGGAACTACCTTCATGATGACAAAGCTGTTAAGAAGGAAGGCACTTAACATCTGAGTTGTTTACCTTCCCAGTCTCCAGAGTGCAAGCAGGAAGCTATTTTTATTAATTATCAGCCCTCTAACAAGCCATCCAAGTGCCTCTTATAAAGGGAAATCAAAACAAGTCACAGGTGTTTAATGCAGCTTCACGAGAGACAGCTGGCAGACACATAGATGATACCTATAAGGGTTTATGTCCTTCCACAGTCAATACAGATAATCAAAAATTAAAATAAGAAAGCTTAGGATTCCTTAAATATGTCCTATATTATGCACATTTTTGTAGGACAGTGGACTGTTTTTATTGAAATCTTTCCCCTCCCCCTCCCCCCCCAAGAGGTCTGTCAGACTGCAAGACTGATAGAGATACTGGATGTACTGTATTTTCCTACAACCCCTAGTTTAACTCTTCACAATGAAAGAAAATAGCTTTTCATTGCTCTGCAAGTGTTAAGGAGTGATAACATAGGGAAAAATGTTCTATATACCCTGTAAAATTTAGAAGCGCACTTTGGTATGTACAAATTCTGTAGGTGTGTACCTGAATTTTCTAGACGTTGTTGAAAATTTCTCCTAGAATGAAGGCCTGCGCTGCATATATCCAGGTCTCGTTTTTCCCTCTACCATTCATCAGATAGAGCTAGATTCTTAAATCAGAATTCATTTTCCAAGGAGTTATAGGAACCCATGTTCATGTTGGACTTCAGTCGTAGTGACGCACTGCCTTTTTTCCCCTGTGTTATTTTCATTTGTGTTTTGAAAACATTCTTCATTAATGGAAAACATGAAACATCTTTCACAGAAGTTTTTTTCAACTCTTCATCAGAAATAGGTAGGTTGGCAGTATCAGAGCTTAAATTTCTGCAGAGGAAACCAAACTAGACAGAACACAGAAATGGCCGGAACTTTGGTTTGCACTTTTTCCCATGCTTAAAGTTGTTTAGAAGTTCACATGGCCAGAGAAAGAGGGAAGGGGATGGTGAGAGAAATACAGTGTAATCCCCTCTGCTCCCTGGATTCATGATTACTGATGCTACTGGGGCCAATTGCAGGGAGACAAGGTAAAGACCTGTGCTATTCCTCTTAACCAAAATATAATAAATTACATCAAAGGAACCTGGTACATTATCTTATTTCTGCTGTCTGGTATCCTTCTGCTTCCAGGGCTCCACATGGGTTTGAACAATCTTGGCTCATCAAGACTGGCTTTTCCATAATCAAAATTATCTGGAGGCTGGTTATATCATCATGAAGAGATTGCCACATTAGAGCAGCTCTTCACATGGGGAGTGGCCATCAGGACAGCTGTCATATCCCATTTCTTCTGCGACCTGCCTTAAGGAAAGCATTCTGGGAAGGAGGAGATCATGGGCAGGACTTCCTTGCACACACAAATCCTTGCCTTTCTGGCACAAGGAACCTGAGGAGCTCTTACATGTGTACTGAGCCTTCCCTGAGCTTGCCAGGAGTGGGCAGGGGAAAGCTGACATACAGTGTCGTCCTTGTCACCCTGCCAGTTCTCCCTCTCCAACCCTCTAACTAGCTTTGAAATGCTTCTTTTTGGAAATGCATGGTTTGTTGATCTTGACTAGAAGGATACAAATATGAGGTCAGATATCCTCTGCTGTAAAAGCAATGAAAAACTAATATTTTAAAGTTCTAAAAGAAGTTGATTTACTCTGCAAAGTCTTTGAGATGTTCAGCGATTTTCATGAGATGAGTAGCTTCAATCATGGAGCATGTGTTTGTTATCACTGCCTTGCCCGTGGTGCTTCGAAGGGTGAACAAGGGTGCAGAAGCTCTGCACCAGCCCCCCCCAGCAGAATGCCATGGGCCCTCTGAGCTTTGCATCCACCATGATGGACAAAACTTCCCAGACAGAGCTCTGGTGGGAACGTGCTGAACTCAGGGACCTGGCTGAAGGCTGTGTGCTGCTCTGAGGCCAGGACCCACCAGCAGGTGTGAGCACAGCTGTGGGCAGTGCGACCTGGGAGAGGAGCTCCAGGGAGGTCCCAGTTGACTGGAGGTTAGCCAGTGTGACACCCATCTACAAGAATGGCCGGATGGACGATCTGGAGAACAACAGGCATGTCAGTCCAACCTCAGTGATGCAGGAGGTTATGGAACAGGTTGCCAAGACTTGTGGTTGAGTCACCATCCCTGGAGGTATTTAAAAAATGTGTGTATGTGGTGCTTAGGGACATGGTTTAGTGGAGGACTTGGCAGTGCTAGGTTAATGGTTGGACCTGATGATCTTAAAGGTCTTTTCCAACCTAAACGATTCTATGATTCTATGAAAAAAATTCAAAATATGTTATTTGTGATTGTCTTTTCAACTCTTCCCTCGTATTTCTCAATGAATCAACTGCATAAACATGTACAGTAATGTTGGCAGCATGTAATACTTAGTCCTGATTTTTGGCTTTGACAAACATTTCCGTATTATTCAATTTCCTTTGATAGGATCTCTTTTTGTTTATGAGCTCAATTCCCAAACGGCTTCTGTGCAGCTCAGTTTTATAGTCTCAGTAGTATCTTTATAAGTAAGCTGCTGTACTAATAAAAATGACCCAAATTAATAATACCTTCCTCTATTTCAAAATGTCAACAGTATGGAGTAGAAGTAGTTGCCAATAAATCTTTCCCAAACTTAATTTAAAAAAAATAAAGACAAGCATATCATAACAGCAGACCAACATCTTACTGCAAAAATATTCATGTTAGAAGCAGCCAGAGAGCTGCATGGGATAAGAACAAGGTTAGGTGAGGTCCAGGAATGTTTGTTTTCCTGACATTTGATGTCTTGTTGGGGCTTCTCCATGCCTAGTGATTTCTGCATTTGTTTTTTTGAGCAAGTCACATATAGTTCCCAATTATTTCCTGGTAACATTCAGACAATCAACTTTGATACTTTAGGCAGAACCAGGGTGCAATTTTCAGCATAACCTGGAGAATGGGTGGCTACCTAGCCTAGGCATTGGTATGTGCATCCCAGAGTGTACACGTTAAGGACCCAGAAGCCAGCTCTTGCCAGAAATTTGTTGTGATTGGGAATAATGCAAGGAGTTACTTTAACTTTACTTAATTCCCAGGGACTGTACGTTGACAGCCAAAGCTCCAGCCCAAAGAGAGCACAGCCATTACAGCCGTTTCTGTTCCTGGAAGGTGGGCCTGAGGAGCAGATTCCAGCTCTCCCTGCTCTCCACACCCCCAACCCAGTGCTCTGAAGCACTACCGTGTGGTGTCACCTCCGTCTCATTCTGTTCTCCTGCTCTGACCTGTGCTCTGACCTGTGCACCTTGCTTCAGAAGCAGGGAAGGAGGCTGCTGGCATACCTGCCTGGTGGGCAGGGTGCTCAGCTGGAAGTGGGGAAGGGCAT
Source organism: Eurypyga helias (assembly GCF_000690775.1). NCBI lineage: Eukaryota > Metazoa > Chordata > Aves > Eurypygiformes > Eurypygidae > Eurypyga > Eurypyga helias. Next base: position 13,305 of record NW_010263710.1, on the reverse strand, counting down.
GTAGATCTCCTCCAGTTCAGGAAGAGGTAGAAACTGAACCCAGGTCTTCAACTTCCTGATGTCAGTGTGGAAAAGCAGATATTACTGCTGGGCAGGCTTTAAAATGATGGGTTCTGTTCAGCTGCAGTCCTCGCCTCCCAGAGTGTCCCGTGCGCTGGACTAACCCTGTGCACAGCCATAAGGAGTTACCAAAGGCTGAGCAAGAGATCAGCCACCCCTGGCTACTCTGAGGCCACTTTCCTGTGGCCAGGTGCCTTGGTCTGGCCATCTCCATGCAACTAAACATGGTTAGCCTTCAAAGTAGGGTGGCTGCATCCAAACCACCTTTTGGAAATGGCCCCAAATGCCAGGGATGACTCCAGCAGTTTAACCACAAAAGGGAGTCATGGTCCAGCATCTGCATCCAGGTCTTGGTACTGTTTTTACCAGCATGGCCCCAGCCTGCAGGACTGGCTGGCCTGCTCCCCTGATGCGTAGTAACTGCACCCTGAAAGTTTCTGATATACAGCTAGCCAGATCCAAAAAAAACACCAGGCTGACTCGCTGACAGACAGGCCTGGTTTCACTGGCTCTGCAACTGGAGAAAGAAAAAGGGAGTGAGGCATGGGAGTTGGAAAGATGTTATCTTTAATAAGCAGTATGTCACTTGTCATCACCAAGACCAATGCTTCACTGCTTGAGGGTGCTCAGAGGATATGGCTTTTCTGTGTGGTTTGGCAGCTTCATGCTACTGGCACCAAATCACCCATGAGTGTTGGCACAAGGAACTTGAGAAAGGGAAAACTTTTACCCCCATCAAATTTGATTATTCAGAATTAAATGAGAATAAAGAAGATGAAAGCAGAGGCTGATGATCAACTTTTTGCAGTAAACCAATAAAAATCAAGAAAAACTTTAGTTAATGCAGTCTAGGGGAAATTTTATATTCACAGCTAATAAAATAATTATTACCCTTTTAGGTGAGCTCCTGCAGTGCTGGGGAACTTCATCTGCCAGCCACCCCGTAAGATGAGCGTTACCTCAAAAGTGTGATTCCCTGGAGAAAGAGTCCCGAGTAGTGATGGACACAAAGAGGGGCTCAGGGTCTCCACAAGAGAGTCCTTTCAGGAGTGGGCTCGCATAGTAAGAAGTTGCACAATTAAACTTGAACAGATCATTAATTTGATAATGACAAAGTGCCAAGTCTGCATGAAATGCCCCAACTCCCATCATTTAGCAACAAATCAAAAGGAACCTATGAGGACTATGAGGACAGATGGTAAAATACTGATAATACAATTGGCACAATGAAGAACATTTAATAATACCTGTTGAAATAATACCTAATAATACTAATAGATCAAACAGGTTGGGCTGTATTATGCATTTCTGGTCTTTAGGAACCACTGTGAACTGCTTCCCAATGACAACTAAGCGCAGGCTCTTCTAAAACATGGTGCACAAACCCTCGAGGGTCCATAGACTGTTTCTAATAGGTAGGGAAGTTAGGGTGGCTTCCTTAAGGTCATAACAGAGAGGCTGTCAGTGCCAGGGAAGTGAGTATTTGGATGAAATTATTTTTGCCAAGCCCTGTCCTGCTTGTCCTGAAGTTAATGGGAGTTACTTTCAAGAAGTACAATGAAAACATGATCAGTTGCTGTAGAAACAAAACTTAATGTTTCCAAATTGTTGATGCTTTGGGAAGGAGGAAAGTTACCCTTATTCCAGATTGTGGATGGCAGCTTTAAGCCCTGTCCTGCTTGTCCTGAAGTCAACGGGAGTTACTTCCAAGAAATACAATGAAAACATGATCAATTGCTGTAGAAACAAAACTTAGTGTTTCCAAATTGTTGACGTTTTGGGAAGGAGGAAAGTTACCTTTATTCCAGATTGTGGATGGCAGTTTCGAGCTGCTCAAGTATCCAATAAAAATCTACTTACTCAACAGGAGATTTAATTTAGTGGGTTTTGACTAGTCTGTTATGCCCTTGTGTGTCACTTGTACTCACACAATGCAGTAAGAGAAATAAGAAATTTTGCACTGCATGTCCCACTTCTGCTCACAGTGAAAGAGCAGAACTAGATTTAGTAGAGCAGAACTAGACCTAGTAATCAATTCTTTTACAGTGCAGGGTAAATGCACTTAATCTTCATGTCATATACAAAAAGAATGAATCAAACTCATCACTTAAACAAGGAGAACACTTGCATCTGGGTGGCCCTCCAGCTGAGAACTTTACCCTCCAGGTTTTGTAACTGTAAAAAAAAAAAAAACCGAAATGCAAAAATGGTCAAATGGAAGTAATCAGTTTTAAATTTCAATACATTTTTGTAACTCTAATGAAAAATCAGCGTTATTGATCTAATGGTTAATGAAGTGAATATTTCTTATGCTTCCTTTCTTGTTATGAATAATTTTTTAGTTAAAATCTTCAATATACTGTTTATGTCTTTTGACTGTTGAATAGCCACAGTTCCTCTTCTCGGTACCACCCATTCCTTCACAAAAGGCAGCTCTAGAGCAGCACAGCAGCACCAGCAGCAGTGACGACTACACCTTTCCCAGGCTGGCCCAAAGGCAGGGAGAGTCAGACCCTCTCTTTGTAGTCTTACTGAGATTACCAACAGATCTAACAAAATGGTTAATATTGAATTGCACTGAAAGTCACCACTGGTTACAGAAAGATTCTTCTGTAAGCAGTTTGCAGCTCGCCAGAATCCCACAGGCAATATTTTCAACATTCTATTGAAATACAGAAATCAAATTTTAGTTTTAAGAGATAATAAGAAATTTCAAACTTATCAGATAATTGATTTTGCATAGCTAGTCACATGCTCAAAAAGGTGAAAGCAGATATTCGCAAGTGGGGAGAACAAAAGTGGAGCTTCTCCCACTTTGTGTTTGCAGTCTCCAGTGTGCACTATACCAGGAGCAGCAGAGTAACAGGGTAAGTAGGGGAAAGAAGGTGAGAAAGCTGTCACGTTAAAGTAGAGGAGAGCAATCACTTCATTCACAGAGCTCTCTTTTGCTTTCAAACTCTTAAAAGAAAATGCTACAGATCAATGGGTTACCTCATTAACCGACTTTAGCACCAGGTTGTGAATACCTAAAGCAGCTTTGCCTTGCATACAGAAGAGACGTACAGATGACAACTGAGCTAACATCACTCGCAGCGCAGGATCTCCCTGGACTGAAGGTTTACATGTCAGGAAATGAGAGCTGCACGTGTAACTGGATCTTGAAAACCCACCTCTTCTGGGGACTGCAAATTTCCCTGCTCTCTTGCCCAAAGCTTTGTGAATTCACCCTGCTAGTCTTCACTGTTTGGCCTCAGTTTTTGGGGATGCTCCCTGTTATGTTCAGGTTTTATGGTGGGAGGGAGGAAATAAGCCGGTCTTTTTGAAGCAGAGCTACTTGTTATATTTTCTCATTCTTAAATTTGAAAAAGCTTCATCCCATGCTTAAGAATAAACACCTTGTAAATTATTTTATGAAACACAAATAAATTATTTCAAGTAAGCATTTTTTTTCCCTGCATGTGTTCTGCATTTCATAGCACAAAAGCAGTTTTATTTTGTGACAGTATGAACATACAGGTCACAACCTCCCAAATTTCCAAATAATAAGACTACTAGTTTCCAACCACAAGGGTTTTAGCAGCTCAGAAAATCACACAGCTATACTGAAATCCAACAGCAGAGACATTTTACTTGCACCTGCAAAATGTCTGCACATATAATAACTGTGCAAGTAGAAGTCCAGTTCTCTTTCCACTAGCCTCCTCAGAGCTCCCTTCTGCACGCAGGAGCTGAGTTTACAGCCATGAACAGAGTTTTCTGACAGCAGGTTCCAGCTAAGTAAAGACCTGTAGGTCTTTACCAGTGAATCTCTCAGGGTCTTAGTTGCTAATTATTTTCTGTTCTGTCAATTTAAATTGTAAGCTTCTAGGTACAAGAATTATCTCTGACTTAAATAATTAAAGTTATATAACCAGTTACACACCTGGGAAAGGTGAAACCAAACTTTTGCCTAGGGTATGAATGAAAATTAATTTTCTAGTATTTTGCATTCTGTTTCCTGACAATCTTGCCTTGTTAATTTAAAACCGTAAATTTTTGGGTCAAGATAGTTCTCCAACTAAGGTTTACAGAGAAAGGCAATAGCCAGGCTGGGTAGACTGTGTGGCTCCTACATCAGGATGGCCGGGAGCTCTGCATGAGAGGCAGCACGAATCCCAGAGCTGATCAGTGTTTATTTTTCGCATCCAGGTGTTGCAAAAGGCATTAGCTATGCCTCTCAGAGGAACAGAGACGTGTGGAAACAGCCTCCGGTTCAAACGGAAAGCTCTGTGCCGGCGCACCGCTCTGTCAGAAGGTATCACAAGTACCTGTGTCAGCTCCCCATCCCCGGGGGACCCACCTGTTATCACTGCAAGTCTCCGCAGTCTCTAACCGCCACCACGGCTGATACAGTTAAGTAAAGACTCAAGTTACCCTGCAAGTACATCGAACAGAAGAGCAGTAGAAACTTAGCTTGACTTCTACATGATTGATTTTTTTTTCAAGAGTAGCATTTTCAGTGTATTTGATTATAACAATCAAATAATGAAGAGAAATGCTTCTCTTCTGTCACAAGCCTGCTTTGAACAGTGATGATTCTTCATTTCCTAACTTGATTTATTCAGCTAATCTACTTGACCTCATGCAGACCTTCTGGTTTCATGTCTGAACGGTAAGGAGGAGGGGTTCTTAGTGAGTGTAAAAAAGCCAGAGAGACTGTGATGAAAACTGAAGCCCAAAACATACTGTTTTGTGAGGAAAAAGTAAAAACTGCATTTATTACAACAACTGTTAGAAAGGTCTTCTCTGCATTTGTATTGTGAGAACCCAAAAATGAAATTATTAACCTAAGATGCAAAAGTAAATTACTCAAAACTGTCTTTCTGGATTATATGATTTTGTTACATGAATAAGGCTTTGTGTCTCCTCTGTGACCAACAGGCAGGAACACATCACATACAGATTATAGGCTTGGAAAAAGGTGCTCAGAAGACTTTATTCCCTTCATACAGCCTGAGGGGCCATCACTCTGTGCCAGTCTCAGGTGTGATCCTGCGGACCGACATACCTTTTTACTTGAGCAACACCTTCCCTTATACAGGGGACTCAGCACAGTCCTAAGGAGCAAGTTGGGTCTTTACCCTCTCTCGTGCCCACTGTCAAAGAGCAGCAGGAAGGGCAATGCCCTTTCAAGATTCTCATCAACCCCAGACAGCTTTTCCTTCTCCCGCAGCTTTTGTGTTTTTTTATTCTCCCTTTCTCTGCTCAATTTTATGCCAATATTATTTTCTCTTGTCAGAAGTGAGAAAAAACCTGTATCTCTAGAGAGGATGTGGGTACCCAGCAGTAGGTGCCAGCACCTGGAGGCCAAACAGCACATTAATTCTGGCCTCGAAGGGATCCCAGTCCAGGGGTTGGTCTCACTGGCTCAAACAGCAGGTACATTTTTATCCTCTGCTATTGGCAGAGCATCCACAGCTGTCCCTCTGGATTAATCTTGATCCTGACCAGGAGAAAAGTGACAGCCTGTGGTATGGAGAGGAGCTCTCCTTCCTGATCTCCTAACAAAGCCAGCAGAATTATCATTTAATCAAGATTTTTTTTTTTTTCTGGGAGGAACCGTAACAATCTGAGAGAGAGAGATAATCCTGAATGAGCGCTGGTGGCATTACCTGCTTGAAGAAGGTGATCTCTCTCGTTGACTTTCAAGAGAAAAATTGGCAAGAGGAAATATCAACACTCAGAGGATTGGGCAAATAGACAATTCTGGGAATTTACACCAAGATAAAAGGATGTTGCGTCCGCTCACATGGCAAACGGGCCCCTGGTGATCACACAGATCAGTGCAGCAGGAACAGCTTCGTCTCTAGTGCTGGTGCTTTGCATACTCTCTTCTAGCTAAAACTATCATCTGTTGGGTTGATTAATCTTAGCTCTCTGTTCCAAAACAGTTGGTATTCAAGGTAGTTAGAGTTTTGTATTACCTGTACAATATGTCCCGACGAGACCTAAAAGAAAAGTAGTAGTAGTAGTAGTATTTGCACTTTAATAGTACAGAGCATTTTAATGGGCAGCTGGGAGGGAGCTGGTTAGTATGCACAGGGTTGGGCTCATCTTCCTCTTTGGGGATTAGACATGTAGCAACAGGCATCTTTATTCAACTTAAAAACACACACAGCTATGCTCTTCGTTAGCTGAGAGGTAACTAACAGCAATAACTCACACACTTGAGAGTCACAACTTGTGACCTGCTTGAAATACCTTTAAATGAAAGTTATTTTCCAGCACACTGGTCATTATTTTGTTAGAAGTTATATATAGTATAACAGACATTTTTCAGAGTGCCAGTAATCCCCAAGTCTGAGATTTTGACTTCAGAAGGAAAGGCTGTGAAGTGATGAGAGAAATACAGAGCAATAGTCTGCAGAAAACCCTGTCCAGAAATAGCTTTATGTGCTTTGGCCACATAAGACACATTTAAATACGCACCTTTAGGTACCTTTTATTAACTAAGTGCTTGCTGCTGCTTCTGAGTGATTTGTGACAGTGTGTGCCATCTACTGTGAAACAAGACTCCTGACAGAATAAACGATAATAGTTTCTAAAACACAGTGGAAAAACGGAGCCTTTCCATTGCCTTTAATGGTCTTTGGCTCCATCCCAAACAAGCTGCAGTGATGTGCTCCTCACTATAAATCACTGGCTTTTGCCTCTGCCTTGTGGCATCTAGCAAAGTGTGTGCTGCCTGCAGCAGCTCCACACCGCTCCAGCCTTTGGGCTGCAGGCAGCACCAGCAGCAATGGCCAGGCGTAGTGCCACTGTGACCGAGAGTGGTCTGAGAGGGAAAAAAACATCAAAGGCTGAGGGCAGCTCCAGCAGTTGTCACAGATGCAGCCCTTATTCACTGTGCTCTGCCAGGGTGTCCCAAAACTGACAGCCAAGAAGTTGTTCCAGCGCTTTGGATGAGCAACTTTTCTGCAAAGCAGAGAAGATTTTGCAGAAGCCCAGAGTTCACAGGCAAGATGATGCTTCTTAGCAGCATGCTCCTTGGGCAGGGGTCACCAGGGTGCTACTTACCTGAACCTGCCATCTCTCCAGAACCCATGGAAGGGAACAGAACTTCACAACAGTCACGTCTTTTCACACAGGCAGTTCCTGCCCAGCCAGGGACACAATCCACGGGTATTCAATTCCAAAGTTTCAAGTTTATCTCCACGTTTCATTCTTTCCTGCAGCAGCACCAGCACACAGGGCTCTTGTCCCATCTGCTCCCATCCCCAGGCAATGCACCAGTTGTGCCAGCCCAGTTGTGCTGCAGACCCCTGTAGGCATGCAAACACACCTCTGCCCCCCGCCCACTGCTCCCTGCATTGTGGCCTCCAGGGAGCCAGAAAGGGGAAAAATCCTGTTCTCAGTGCCATAGCTTCAGGCTGTTGTTCAAAAACTTGCTTTAAGCCAGAGGGAATTGCCCCTATCCTAGAGCAACTGGTGACCTCCCATAGCCCCAGCCCTTTCTGCCCAGCTCTGCTCAGTGCCTGGAGCTGGCAGAGGTTAGGCCAGTTGGGTGCCAAACCAAAGCAAGGTGCTGAGCCATGATACGGTGCAAGGGGACAGTGCCACCTCCCACCCCAGTTCACTGCACAGCCACACAGACCCTTGGAGGTGGCGCATGGGGAGGGCTGCCCCGCTCCTTCCAGGGTCCCTCTGTGATAACCCAGCAAGAGCAGCCAAGGGAAGTTACAGATGGGTGGTATTTAGGTTCTTGTTCTCCCTAAGCTTAGCAGACTGGTGTTTTTTAATTCAATTCCATTATTACTGGTGTGAATAGGAGTTGCAGGTTGTTTTCTCCACACTGGACTGCTCCAAGTTATACATATGCAAAACTGGCTTGAGCTTAGGCTTCAGTGCACACACTTGTGTGCACATAGTAACACACCTCAGAAATGAAAAGACTGAATAATTACTAGACATAGAGCTCTTTGCAGCAAGAAAAAGGTCATGCTGCAAAAGTAATGTCCTTTTATTCCTGAAATAAAGCTCTGAAATAATGCTCATGGCGAGGTTTATCTGCAGAGCTCTCGGCAGTTTCATTAATAGGAATTACTTCCAGCCACTCTGTAGCTGAAGCACTGAGACACCAGGCAGACTCACCTATCATATCAGGTATAAAGAAACTCAACCATCAGCTCTCCTGCTTCATGTGTGATAGTTAAAATGCTCTATGAAGGAGACGAGGTATCATGTCCCATTCTAGGGCAGCTGGTCTTTTGTGAGAAGTCCATTTTATTCATGAGCAAAAACTGATTGCTAATCCAGCCTATAAAACCAGAAGTTAGGGTAGGTATAAGATTATAATCAGGGAACTAAAGTGTTAGCTTTTCCACATTGTAAAAATCCATGCATTCTTTTTAGTAAGCAGATAAAAGGATTTCTTTAATGGGTGCTTGTTCACTGACAGTAAGCTAACATCTAAAATCTTGGCACTCATCTTTGGCACATTTGCTGAAACAAAATATCACTATTAACTATTAGAGCAGAGTTATTCTAAAATATTTTGCTGCACTTGAGCAATTATCTGGGTAATCACTGGCAGAAGCGTACAGGCAAGAATGCCAAAGCACAGTTCCTTCTTCCTGTTTCCCAATCTGAGCCTCAAATAAAAAATCACTGTGAGCCAGTGGAGTTAACCTGTGTGTACAACAGCATCATGCAGCTTTATCACATCTAAGCTTATGCAGAGACTTATTCTTTCCATATTTACCAACTCTGAATTTGTTCAACCAAATTAAATGAAGGCACACATGCTCACAGAGTTCCCCATAATCGGCCAACCCCACATCATATGAACCTTGTTTTGATAGGATTCTCCACGTCTGAAAACATGCTACAGTGCAGCTCCGTGCTGGTGGCACTGCCCACCTGAGAAGCACAAGCACTGAGAATGTCTCCATCTGATAACACAGATTGCTCACTGCAAACCCAGGTCTATAAAAAGATCCTGCAGTCACATCCCTCCTAAAGCAGATTTTGGAATCCAAGAGGTCCTGCATAATTGAAGAGCTCTGAAGTGATGGTAGACAAATATGTAGTGGTACTGCATAGTCCTGATGAGTCACCCAAATTACAAGGGAACTGGAGGGAGTTGCCTCACCGGTTTGGCCAGGAGGAGGGTATTTTGTTTTATTTTGCAGGCCTGCAGTTTGTAACCATTTTACACCCTCTTACTGAGTGGTTTGCTTGGTGTTCCAAGGAAACTAATTATTCTGCTGGAAGTCTCATTTTGTATCTGAGGCTTGTCTTCTCATTTTCATTGCTATGATAGAATCTATTGCTAAAATAGAATCTTAGCTAAAAATAAACATTTTAAAACGTTTATCAGGGACTTGCCAAAACAGATCTCTGTGTGTGTGTGTGTGCATGCACAACATACAAATGTGCAAGCACTGATAAATTGAATCAAGAGATCAAAAAAACCCCCAAGTACCAAAGTACATTCTCTTGCCAGCACTTTCCTTTTATTTGTAAAAAAAAGAGATAGGTGAAATTGTTGAGGTATTTCTCTAAGAACAAAGTCTGCCATTACTGACATCAATCCAAAATAATTTTTTTTTAAAAGGTCCTAAAATGTGGGAAAGTCGGGTGTGAGGTAGGGTGTCATTTTTAAACGTTAGAATTTATATTCAAGAGGGTGTTATAGAAGATGAAGATTAATACAGAAAAATTGGTACCACTGCAGCTCTTAGTGAGTGACTGAATCCTTCAAGATTTCGGTGTCCACATCATGTCACTAGTCACCAGGTGACCAGAAAGATGATCTACATAGGAGCATAATGTAAAACTCAGTGTCTTTGGAAGGTAGACAATACTTATTTTCCTTCTTGAATAGAGCTTGGTTGTTTCCTTAGGCAGGCTTCAGCAGAGATTAGAAAGCAGAGTTTCTCCAGCTGATCAGTTTTGTGAGCTCTGTCAGACCAGGGACATTCCTTTAAAAAAATAATTGAGCATCTCTAGTTCAGTTACCCACTTCACTCCATTCAGGCAAACTTCTGCACCCTCAGTGGGAAACAGCTACCAGAGGATCCGACTCCTGCTCCCCTAAATCCAGGCTCTTATAAAGCTCAGTAGTTTATTTTCCAGCACTGTGTGATTCTTTCTGAGGTGCATTCCACAGGAATCAGTTAAACTATAAGGAGAAGCAAATGCCTAGCACTAAAATTAATCGTGCGTCTACTAGATAATAAAGAGGAATTAGTGTCAAGTGAAAGTCAATAATTAGAGCTTAAAAGAATTCTTCAGCTTCATTTCATTAGTGACTGCAGTCTTGTGAGTGAACACCAGAGATGCACTGTGAAGAGTTTTTAGTTCTCTAAGATGTTTGATTTCCATTGCATGGCTTGATATAGGCACGGATTTTACATTAAATGCACAACTGTTTCATTTATGTTGACTGCTTTACAGAAGTCCTACTGATCACACACCTTTTGCTTAAGCAATCATGATTTCAGAAGAATGAAGATTGTTTTAGAGTTACAAAAAGGGCCACTGTTCTGGCATTTTACAGTATCTTGAAGACTACTTGTATCAGAAGGAATAATGAAAAGTGATGTTAACTTAATGTATGCAAAAAATGAAGTCAGAATGTTCCATGCCTATACATAAAAGAAGGGATTTCTCAGTTAAAAGTGAATTGCCTTTATTGCCTCTATTGGGCCAGAACCACAGAATTTGTTAGTCCTTAATCTTCTAACCAGTATCATTCAGACTACTATGCAGGTCTGACATACTTAATTTGTGTAGTGATTTGCCTTCCTACTAGGATTTAAAGAGATATTACAACTAAAAATGGCAGTTCTGATTAATAATACAGAAGTGAAATGTACTTTTTTAATTTTACATGTACAGGACACATAGAAACCCAACTATTTGTATTCTACTAAACTTCAAGCTTGGACAACATCTTACAGGAATGAGGACAACGCTGATTAGGTATTTTATGAAAAAAAATAAATTTAAATATGGATATAGAGGAAAAACAAAAATCTTTTTTCTGGCCTTGACTGAGCCTGAAGCTACACATATATGGGGCCGCGGGGTGGGGAGAACTTTCCAGGTCTTTTTTGAAGAAACATATATCAAGAACTATAGCTTAGATTAGGTTCTGCATAAAATATGGGGGTTAAATCAATTGGAGAGTTTTACAATTGCTTAACTTAATAGCTATCCTAAAGATGTAGCCATACTTTCCGGTGAGATAAGAGGAAATTAATGCATTCCCTAAGGCAGACTTCTAAAATGCATCAAATGAAGCACTCTTGAAAATTGCCTATTGCTCTTCATTGAATAGGGAGCATTTGGTACAGGAATCAGTTTGACACAAGAACCTAAATTTAGGTACTTTCGGGTGTGCTGGGTTTCTAAGCTGCCATTACAGTCACTGGAGCTTGAAGAGCAATTCAGCGCACCATAATGTAGGTCTGTAGTGGCTGGTCAGCTGAATCGTTCATTGATTGCTTTTAGTAGATCTTCATTAATGGTAATGGGAGCTTAGACATTTTTTATGTAGGTGTTTATATTGAGGGGACTTAATTGAGACTTGATCTCCCATCAGAGGTGTTAGGGGTCTACCGGATAAACCCCTGCTTCCTAACCCAGGGCACATGAGCCCTACCCATTGTCTCAGACAACATCCGGCTCACTTGAAAAGTATCCTTGGAATAGCTAAGAGTCAGAAGTAACTTGCAGAGCTCCCCCGGGATCACACGTCCTGCCAGCAAACCTGCTCCAGCCTGGGCTCCTCTCTCCATGGGGCCACAGCTCCTGCCAGCAGCCTGCTCCAGCGTGGGCTGCCCACGGGGTCACAGCCCCCTTCGGGCATCCCCCTGCTCCGGCGTGGGGTCCTCCAGAAGGAAATGACAGCCACACTGGGGGTATTCAAATTCTGGAGGTGACAAAAAGACAGTGCTCAGAGACAAGGCTTATTTTCCTTTCATATGCATACTCTGCTGAGGGAGGATTCCAGTGCTTCTGAGCTGGAGATAAGTCCTTTCCAACTTTTGGGGTTTTCCCATGTTTCTGTAGCACCAATAAAAACCCTTGCCTGGGCAGAAAGTCCATGCAGTTGTCCATGGCACTGCAAGAGATACAACAATAAAAATCAAGAGAACACTAAGTGAAAACAAGGGAAAAAAGTCACCTACAGAGGCCTTATAAACCACTTAGCCTGTCTCCACTTACAGGCTATGGGTAAGCCTGCGTATTGGCTGTGGACCTTAAGCTGTGGGTTTTAAGAGGCAAGCTTTCACCAGGTACCAGGACCTGCTCTGTGAAAAAAAGACCGTGCAAAATTAACCTATTCAACTTCCACCTCATCAGTCACTTGGTGTGTTCCTCCAGGTTTGTAGCTTCACTCCAAGCTGTGTCGTTTTCACTGGAGCTAGCAGAGAGGCTGGATATTACACTGACCTTTAAAACCTACTGAAAGGTCTTTGGCCTTTAGGGAGCAGGTAGAGCCCTCCCACACCCCAGGAATGTCCTGTCCCCATCTCTAATCATTGGGCAATTACCTCAAGGGGAATAGCTTTCAAAATTCACTTTTAAATACAGAAAAACTTTCATTTTGCATTGCGTTAGGGTGATTAGCCAAATGGCTTTGTGGAGCCAACTGCTTTTGAGCATCACATTATTAACTAATTTCATTACTACTTGGCAAGAAGCAGTAACTGGAAGTCTCCTTGCACCAGGGTTTACAGAAAGGGCTGGTGGCCAGCACTGTAATTTCAGTAAATACAATCACATTTCACCACACCACTGCACTAAACAGGCAACCCACAGAGAGCAACCGATAGGAGTACAAATTATCCATGAGATGGGGACTTCATCCCTGTTCCTAAAGGAAAGTATTATGATACTTTCACATTTACCCCAACAGATAGAGAACTCAAACTCTATTGACCTTGCCAGTCCATCAGTACTTTATATGGAGCAGTTGGGCATTTTGAGGGCATGCTTGTATAAATGAGCTAGGATAGAGTTTAAATTAAGAAAAACAAATTTTAAACATCTAGAGTAACCTGTGTGAGAAACCCTATCAGTGCTTTTTAACATGCTGCTCCTTATTAGGTCTTCTTAGTATTTTTTGAAAAATGTCCTTTCCCTCGAGGCTACGAGATCGCAGGTAACAGGGCAGCAGAGTATGTGGGAGGGTTAAGTCCAGCTCATGGCAGAGCTGAAAATGGGGAGTTTGGTTAAGGGAATCATAGAATCATA
>NW_010263709.1:55134-74465 GCF_000690775.1 Eurypyga helias | reverse complement strand
TTTCTTCTCTCCCCCAACGGGTGGAGGGAGTGTTTCACACAGAAATAGCCGCCGTTTTTCGGGATTTCGCGCGTCTGTCGCCAGCTCCGACCTGCACCTGGCTGCGCGAGGGCCGGCATGAGCCCCTCAGTGTGTGGGGTGGTGGGAGCTTGGTTCGTGTCTCCGTGAAGGTGGTAAATGTAAACGTTTTCTGTGGTTCGTGTATCGTTATCGGAGTAGGTGATGGGTCTTACTTCCTTGGCTAGAATGGTGGTTTGCAGCGTAGAGGCTGGACGAGTAAGGTCTCTGACAGGGAATGAAGAAAAAGCGTTTGTAAGAATGGTGAAGGTCTTGTGTGAAAATAAAGGTCTTGTCTGTGGTCTCAAAACAGTAACAGTGTCATGGTGTTTTATTTACTACACTGCTCTTAAGTAATCTCTGAAAAGAGGTGCCTGGCCTGGCTGTCCATCAGGAAATCGCGCTGGTAGCAGGTAGGAATGTTGGTAAACAGAGACCTGAGGAAAGAGCTTACATCCAGCAGCTGGAGAGAAAGTTTTACGGTCCAAATGCTGATTCCTGTCAACCAAGGTCACATCTGCTGAGTTTAAAAGGCTGTTAAAACTTGGTGTAAAAAACAATTCTGTGTGCTGCCGTATATTTCATTAGGTGTATGTCTGTACATTTAAAAAGCCGTAGTTTCTGAAAAATCTGAGTTCCTCCGAAGTTTCTGATGTTGAAGACTGTTTTGTGCCTGAACCTGACCTGGACCAGCGATTATGTAGACCTGTTTTAAATAAGCATACTGCGGTCCAGCTGGTAATCCACAAGATGGTTCTGTCCAGCGTCCCAATCTTTTCTCACTGTCATACAGCATTTAAAGATTCATATACCATCCAGGCTGTAAGCAAATCGTTATAGTATAGTCCGGTCCGTGGTTGTCAAGAAAGTGAAAAGACCAGAATTAAAATCACTTGAGATTTTTGAAGGGTGGGGAATGGTAACAGTCGGGGCACTTCCCATTTAGGGAGTTGTTATCAAACAGAATGAAGAAGTGTAGCTGTGTGCTCGGCTGCATACTGCTCTCTGCACTGTTGTCATCATGTCAATCTGCAAAACAGCGTAAAAAATCCATGACGTGTATAAAATCAGTTCTGTGTATTCGTAATAATTACTTTTTCTGTAGGAGCCACAGTACTGAATCCAAACTTAAATTAGCATCATAGCTAATACCCATCTAGAAAGTTGTCAGATTTACAAAATGTCTCGGAGCAATTAATCCACAAGTAGGCTCTGAGTGATCATTTAGTATCTATCAAGTCTCTATTTATGTCAGCACAGCTACATCGGTATGGTGACAAATCTTCCATTTTTACTTTTCTTACATTGCCAATCAATTTCTCTAGCTTTCAAACTATAAAAGAGAGATGAAAATATTGCAGAGGAATATGTGATTCTAGAAACACAAATTGCTTCATAGCTAGGTTGAGGAAATAGATCTTATTATTAACTCTGAGAAGGTTATATTTGTTTAATTATCAAAAGAATATTTACACTAGCAAGTCCTTATTAAATTGTGTACTTAATTTTCTTCCTCTTAATCAGAGTGTTCTATTTTTTTGTGCCAGATGTTTTTGTTTGAGACGCTGGGGTGTTTTTAGGACTTTCATGTATAAAACTATGCTGCTGTAATTTTTCATTCTAAATATGGTGTCATAGTTGCAGCAGAAGAACTTAAAAGAAGGCGGCAAGCTTTCAGAAACGTGCTCGTTATCTCGGATTCATAACACGTAGTCAAAGCCTCAGAGTCCCTTACCCACCCTTAAAAGTGATTTAATAAAAGAGGTTGCAAAAGCAGAATTAGGGTAACTGAAAGCTATAATTTCACTTTCTCACCTTCCAGTCTGAAGGTGTTGACACATACTCACTTAGCAGACAGCTGCAGCAGCTGAAAGCGTTAGCACCATCCTACTGTTTATTATCACTCCTTGCTAAAGAGTATCATCCCAACAGGAGAGCCTGTGCGGGCATCTTCGAGCACATCTCAGCCCCTTCAGTGCAAAGTCTAGCAGCTGGATTTAAATTGCTGAGGTGGGCAGAGTTAAGCCTGCACTGCAGTCCAGGGGCTGAGGCGTGCTCAGTTCTGTTCTGCCCGTTCTGCTGGTGGCACAATTACAGGGCTCTACCTTCTTAAACTATCATTTGCTGAATGAACACGTTGATATTTTGAGAATATAGAAACTCCAGAGGCTGACTTGTGGACATCAAAATTCACTTGTGCAGGTAGACTGGCGGACTGAAATTCATTACATATTAAATATGTTTTAGGGACCTGCCTCCTTCCCACGTGGTCCTTAACATCTGCCTCTAGCAGGACCCAGGGGCATGCCTTTCTCTCACAGGTACAACGTGTGTTTAGACATCTGCGCCCAGCCCACTGTGAAGCAGCTCGCTTCCCAAGCAGTTATGTTGTCCCTGCCACCTTGAAGGCGCTCTCTTTTCTCACCACTTGCAGCCCACCGTGCTAGGTCAGACCTGAGGTGCCACAAGCAGTGAGGAGGCTCAGACGTAGCCAGTCCCAAATGCCCTACCATTGGGTTAGAGAACAGCATGAGTGGAGGGAAACAAGTTAAAGTGAGAGCAGGTTTCTTATAATACTTTTCAGATTAGATTAGTGTGGAGTATCTGGGTAGAGTAGATTAGATTGGCAGTAGTGGGAGATAGTAAGTCTTTGGTATTTTGTGCTGGGATAAGAGGAAGGCTAGAAAGTCTGAGAAGTTGAGTAGTAAAATGTCCGACTTTAACAGGGCTTGAGTTTGGGGATAAAAGGAAGAGAGAGTGGGAGGAGATATGCCTCTAAGCAAGTAGATATTTGCACTGATGTTTGCTTTCAGAAGTTGTCGCTTGTAGGAGCTGCTGAGGTAATGATCATTTTGATAACACTTTCCACCGCAGACCCCAGCTGCCTAAATCTGTCAGGGCCTGCTTTGAGAGATTCAGGCTGAACATGGACACCCCTGCAGTCTCCTCTGTTTTGGAGACAGTGAATACTAATGCCTCCCTAAAAGTATTTGTGACTACACTGTGCTGTGAGCATCCAGGCTACAGACTTCTCGGTGCACAGCCAGAGTACCAACTGGCATCAGTCTAACAGCTACCCCAGTCCCAAGGATGTTGACAGGGGCCCTGTGTGAGAAGCATTCATCAGATACTCCCCAGAATGGGAGATCAAAAGTGGATGACCTACACATTTTTTACTAATTGGTATTTCTAAGATACTAATAGACAGTCCCTTCCTAGACATGTAAAAGCCATGGAATCATGACTAGAGCTACAGAGCTAATGTGACCATTGTTTGCAACTGTATGTGCTCTACAGATTTCTGCATTGAGATTACAGTCACAATACAGACATGTTTCCTGTCCAGTACTAGCACATTATTCATCCTAGACATCACTGATGATGGCTGTTTTCTTGGTAACTGTACCACAATGTTCCCCTTTCACTCTACGGGTGATCCTATCACCTACACTCTGGCAACAGAAATAAAAGTAATCCCTGCCATGCCTACATCTTGGCTCTGCTGTACACACTGAACTCTGACCAAAGCGTCTTCTTTCATTTCAATCTTCTCCTCACAGGAGATCACACCGACCTCACTTGGCCCCGGATGCTGATGCTTTTCAAGTGCTCCAGAGCATGACCTAAGAGAATTGCAGCCAGACCACTGGGTGGTCCACAGTAAGAGAGGATTTTGGCATCCTGAAGCTTCAGTTGTGCCATCTCCACCAGACATAGGGTGCTAGGCAATATCTCCTAGAAGTAACACCATTTTAAGTGTGTACAGTATTCTGCAGGACTTAGCCTTCAGGAAGAATCTCTGCCTATCTAAAGTTGTGGTGAAGAGGAGGTATTTGCCTACTGGAAACCCAGGGAGGATGCTTAAGATGTGTGCTGGGGTGTGCATCTATGAGCTGGGTCAGTGGCCAGCTTAGGACGGCTGATCAGAGACATCCAAAGATCCTATGAACAGAGAGGTTGCAAGAGAAAGTAGCACACCTTGAAAGAGGTCACCATCACAAAATGAGACAGGACATGAGAGGCCTATGCTTCAGACATCTAGAGAAGGATTAACCATTTGGAGCAAATTTCAGGTGGATAAAGTTAAAAGAATGCATAGCAGCAGCTCCAGTCTGAGATACGAGGTAGATTGCCAGCAGTGCCCATGAATAACGAGATATGCAGAGCAGGCGCAGGGCAAGCCTGCGGGCAAGCACTGGGTTTGAATAAAGGGGAAATAGTCTCCTGCAGGTGTGTGGACACTGAAGCAGACCAGAGCCAGCATCACCAGGCTTGCTCAGTACTGGTGGGTGGGAGAGAAAGGGATTCTCTGTAAGACCAGAAGTGTGTCACTGGTGGTTTGTATGTCTTCAGAATACCCTCCAGCACTTAGCTAACCAGTCTGATGGGTAATGCTGCCTCTTGCCTTCACCTCTGATCCTTCCGTTTGGCACAGTGTAAATGACTTGAGGCACTGAGACAGCTCGAGTGTGATGTTATGTGACAGGTCCAGGACCATGAGGTGGAGATTGCTGCTGGGTGTGCTCAGTGAAGCTGTGAGGCTTCAGAAGCTTAATACTTCTGGCTATGCTCTCGGAACCCCTGTTCTGAGTCTGTGGCTATTGAGTAGAGATGTGCATGGGAAGATGACTGCCCCCTCCATGCAGAAGCTACCAGGAACTGACTTGCCTGGGCTTACTTCTTATCTTGTGCCAATGTAACTCCCACCCACAGCTTTGAGGACACCTCAACATCTTGCTAGTAGCAGCATGAGACCTCAGAACTTATTCCACAGGGTAATGGCCCCAGTGTCTTGACCTGGAATGTGTGTAGAAATGGTCAGGCTGTCGCCTCCCATACCAGCTGTGGGATGATGATGGTAGATGGAGGGAAAGGTGGTTTGCTAGACATCATGGGTTTGGGTCAGCTTTCTCTGAGGCAGGAAATTGGGTCTTGCCTTTCAATGCTACCTGAAAGAGGTTGTTTTTTTTTTTCAGCTGGGCTGTGTGTTGCTGTTGTTTACTGGTCCTTTATGTTCTCCTTAGAGACAGAGCAAGTGTGTGTGTACGTGCACACATACATATAACTCCCGTACCTTTGCAAAGAGGTGTGAAATGACTGCAATGAGAGAGGAGTATGTCTGCGCACAGACTAAAACCCTGGGTTTGGAAGAGGGTATGCAATGAACTGCATACTCTCAAAATACTTTGTGGGTTTGAGGGTATCAACAGAGAGTAATGCTATAGGTTGGGTGGACATCTGGGCCTTATCCTGTTGGATTTTAGGGAGAAAGGAGCCATTTGGCTTCAAGCAATTGTCTAGTTTTGAGAACCAGGTAGCTACCCTATGAAAATCAATGTCTCAGCTGATGTGTCTTCTACTCTTCAGTGTAGTCTTCTCAGATAACAAAGCTACGGTGTGAAGGGAGAGCTGTCTCCATCAGGATGCTGCTCCTCATGCAGTTTGGGTGACAATGTCCATGGCACAAAGAAAAGCCAGGAGTTGACAGCGAGATGACTGTTGCTCCTGGCTAACATCGCTGAACCATAACAAGCTCTGCTGGGTAAGAGGCTCATGGTATTTCATTTCCCCTCAGAGCAAGGATGACCAAGCGGTGAGGTAGGTTATTCTTCCATGACGAATGTGTCCAAAACAGAGACTGTGAAAAGTTTTTGATGTCTTGTGAATTCAAAGCCTAACTGGTAATTATGCTCCCATGTGTGCCTGCATATATTCTCCCTGACCTGGGCCTGGAGGTGTTTGTGTCAGGCTACCAACGTGTGCCACGGCAGGCTGATGCATGACCTCTACAGCAATAAGCCTCAGTTGTTCACGGCAACCATCCTCGCTATTCTGAGTCTGGACTTTGATACATTTTGGTATGTTTGAGGCATTAGTATCTCAGCTCCAACAGCAAATTTGGTATTCTGTAAAGAAACATGAAATTGTTCAAGCCTGGCAGGAATTTACTATTATCCAGCCAGAGACAAAAACAATTTCAAGTATAATTCAGCGAGCCCAGGGGAATTAGTTGCAGTGTAAAATTTGAGCAAGCAAGATTATGGCTAGGAGGAGCCCAGCAGAACTTACTTTACTTTTAACTTGGATTTCCAGCAATGAAAATCTTCTGAAACCATAAGCAAAGCAAAACTCTTGTTTTTCATCTTCTGATGTTGGAACCTGTCACTGTGGAATAACAACTTGTTTCTGAAAATTCCATGCCTGTTGTTTACAGCAAGATTTCCTAATTTTGTAAAGGTCTGGGGGAAAAAAAATATCACTCCCATCTCTTCTGCATTCACTTAAACTATCTACATTCTTTCATTTGTTTTAAATTAGAGGAGCCAGAGTCTAACAGATAAAGTCATCAGCCTCAGTTCTGCTGAGGGTTTATTCACTTTAGGTCAAACAATGTTAACTTGTTTTAGAAAACCAGCAGGGACTATTAGATGTGCAGCATTTTCCCTCAGAAACCCTCCCCTCCCACACACGCACAGTTTAAAAGAGTTCAACACAATAAATATCTAATCTATTTAAAATTGGCCGTGACAGAAAAGGTTTAAGTGCCTGAATGGCAGAGAAAAGTGAAATGACAATCTGGGTTACCTCAGCTCCTCTACTGAAATAACAGCTCCGTGCGTGTTTGATTCTGTGCTGTCGACTGGGAGGTGATAAATCAGCCCTATTTTGTAAAATGTTTAGTTTAACTACTGAACTGACAGTTTAGGTGGAGGTAGCTGGTGATGAATTGACAACAGTGTTATCACTCTCTCCTTGCTTTATCACATAATCAGCAGCTTGATCTGCTGATTAGTGAAACCTGTTTTAGTAGCACAGAGGTGCTAACAGCCATCTCCAAAATTCAGGCCACCCGTCTTGTGTTTCTTCCGACCATCCAGAGCTTCCCTCTAGATGGATGAGGTGTGACAGCTTTTTCCTGAGCCCTGCCATTTAACAGATACTCCTCTGTAGCTGGGGCTGCATCAAGATAGCTTCCAGGCATTGAGAAAAAGCTCAGGAGTAAAAATTATACACTTCCATCACACGAATATATTGATTTCATCAGAACCCTCCCTCCTTCCAACAATGATGTGCTCCACCCAAAGGCAGTGTATCAGTTGCTGCGTTCTTATTTTGCCTGCTATGGCCAAAGGGCTTTTACTTCACTTTGAGCTCATCAGAACCTCGCTACCAGATAGCCTGTAGAAACCAGGTACTTGGCTCTTACTGGCTTCTAAACCTGACTCCATGTGATGCTACTTACGCTGGCTGACTGCTACTCAGGTCTCTTTTCACGCGAGAGAGATGCAAGAGATGCTCCCTGGGACCACAGGAGTCATCTAAAGGCCAGAAGATCTCTAAACCTGTAAGCTGATTACTATTTCTGGGGACTAGGCTCTGAAAGTGATATTACACTCTTCTTTCTTTTTTTCTCCCTGCCCACTGCTTTCCCACCACCCATCTTCCCACTCTGACTTTTAAAAAGGGAGACAAAAAATTGGGGAGACAGCATCCAGGGAAGTATGGCATGCCCGGAGAGGGTGGTGAGGCACTGGAACAGGTTGCCCAGAGAAGCTGTGGATGCCCCATCCCTGGATCTCTTCAAGGCCAGGCTGGATGAGGCTTTGAGCAATCTGGTCTAGTGGAAGGGGTCCCTGCCCATGGCAGGGGGGGTGGAACTAGATGATCTTTAAGGGCCCTTCCAACCCAAACCATTCTGTGATTCTGTGATAAGTATTATGAATTCCCCAGCAAGCTACATCTGACTTCCAGAGAAAGGATTGTCTATGAATGCTGCTTTCAAGGAGAAGAAAATACTGGATTCATTCACTTCCAGTGTTTCACAAACCCTTTGAACAAATGTCAAAGCTGCAGAAGATGCTGGCTGATTAGAGCTAGAGATACTATCTAATGATTCTGCTCTAGTTTCAGAGACTGACAGAGACAACTGTGGGAATTAGGGACACCTGGGGTTGGGTTCAGGTTCCAAGTGGCTCATCTGCCTGTACGGAAAAAGAAACCGTAGAGATCCATCTATGTAAATTACTGCAGCTAATGAACAGAAACGCTCGTTAATTTTCTGCAAACAGGCTATATTGACTGCCTAGGCAAACTGTGGTATGTGAAGAAGACAACGTGCTTTTGAACCGGCTGAAGAAAGCATCGAATATAACATGTTCCTAGTGTGACTAAATTAATTGTTAGCACCCTCCACCAGTTTGTCCCTGTTTGGCAATGGACTTGGAGTTGCAAATCTAAGCAAAAATCAATCCAGAAATCTGATCAGCAATAACATAATGCTGGGAGAACTCGAAATGAAAGTAATGAGCTAAGGAACAAAGCCACGTTTACAGAATATTTTCAGCCCAGTCTTCTGCTGAGCCACCCTCAGATGTTCATTTCAGAACTGCTTCCCAGAAGAAAGCAGCAGCCAAGTATTTTAACTCATTAGATAGACTTGAGCTCTTTGCTGCAGTATTGTGCTCTTTCACATACACCAGGCTCCAAATGGCTCCGTGTGGATGCAAAGTATGTCCACACAAAGGTCATTTGGAGGATTAGACCAAAGAGTTACAAGGGAGGCAGGGCGAAACAGTCCAAATTAATTTAAGTCTCAAGGCGGTCCTTAAGCCCCAAGCAAAACACAAAACAAACTCTGAGCACAGTAATGCAAAGCATTTTTCCCCCTAGTCTAAGGACAGGGCTTAATCTGTGTGATACAGTAAGAGTGGTCTTCCCTTCTGATCAGATGGGGATGGGCTGTTAGATTTCAGGACTACACAACTGCCTGAGGTGGAGGCCACAAGCCTTATACAACTTCTTTAAAGGTATTTAAACTAATAACTGGGTCTGGTTAATATAAAAAAGAAATCTAAAGGGAACCTCTCCTCCTTGATACACTGTATTCCTGTTTGCTCTTCTCATTCCCAGACCTGTAGGATCAGCTGTGGGAGCAACAAGCTCTGTTCCATTTGCGATGTGTCAAGCTCCTCTTTCGGAGACATCCTTAAGTTTCAGACAAATCTTAATGAAAGCCAGAGAAAAAGCAAAGGTTTGCACCAGACATCACTCGTCAAACGTCTCTATTCACTAAGACACTTCTTGTGCTGTTCATAGCTTCTATGTTTATTTAAATGCTTTGCCTTATTTATTGCTTTTCTTTTACAAATAAACAGTTGCTAAAACACTGCCAGCACAATAATTTTCTTAGAATTTCGTCATAATGCCTTTTGAACTGTGTGATACTTCGAAACACAAAAGGGTTAAAGAAAAATAAACAGATTACTGCAATTTTCTGCATTTCAAAACAGAGGTAAATAACAGCTGTGCAGAGCTCAAGTCCCCTTCCAACAGTTTGCTGCTTCAGTGAAGGGGATAAACTGAGTGGAAACACTGCAGCAGTCATCTTTTGGCTTTTCCTCCTGCAAGATGTTTTCTGACTCCAGCTCAGAGGATTATGCTCTTCTTGATCATGACAGTACTGTTCTTACAAGAACGAAGGTGGGGGCAGTGACAGAGGCACACTGCTTGGGTCACTGGGAAAGGATGGTCCGTGTTAGTGTCCCGGGGAGACAGCTACCTCCAACAGCTGCCTACTTGAGCTACACCTGGCCCCAAATGGTTATTTCACAGACTGCTGGACTAATTAAGTGCTCCCTCACATTTCATGCCACTCTGTACTGAAAGAGGGTGTAGAAACCATTGACCCAGCCAGAGGGTATACCCGCTATAGGGAGACTGGCACTGCTGGGCAAGGGGATGGGGCTGGCTCATTGCTCCTGGCAGCAGCCTCTGCAGAAGCGCTGCTGGAACACCTTGTCGCTGTCACAGGTGGCATGCAGCACAGAGCAGGCTGGCAGGTTGCTCTGAACTGTGTCAGGGCTCACTTGCCACAGACAACGGGTCCAGTTAGGAGCTTCTCTCCAGTTAGGAGAGAAGTATTCTGGTTCTTCTCCCATAAATGCCAGAGCCTTATAATCTATGGTCTAGACTATTGCAGTCTTTGCTCATTTTACGTTAGCTTCCTCCACGCCTTTTCAGTCTCTGCTCATCCAGTTTCCATTGACTGTGCGTAACACACGTGCAGCATCGAAACATTCCTTAGCGTATTGGCATTGGCTGGAAATGCTTTAATTAAATAGGTCTCATACTCCCTCTCTCCTTCTGGCTTTTAATGAGAAGACTTGCTTTTGGTTCCAGTTCAGAGCAGGAGCACTGCTGAAATATTGAAAACGTTAATGGATTAGCAAAGCGTATGCTGGGTACTCTTTCAAAAATGTGTCTTATTCACCTGTAGTTTAGCTCACTCTGAAGACAAGAATGAGGGGCTCTTGATATGGATAGAAGTGTTCCAGCACGGCTACAGCCGCTAACTCCAGGTACAAGCAAATCCTTACAAACCTGGCCGCAACATAACTCTCTTCGTGGGCAGACAGGGAGCTTGGTAACACAACCCCCTAACATCCCCAGGCAAAGGACATTTTCTGCCTGTCTTGTGCTCTCTGAGTGCACTAAACACTGAGAATGGTATTTATGAGACCTGATTTTACCTATCTATAAATTATGCATTTGATCTGCACTAATTAGCAGGGCTCGCTCACGAGTCAGTGAAGAGACACAGAAGCTGACCAGACGTGTTCACGCCACGATGTACGACGGCGTGCATCAGCCTCTTAGGGTTCTCACTTCACTGACTTCTGGGAGAGCTCAGACTACTGTAACTGTAGTGACATGTTATTAGCCCTTTTCCTTTTTGTCCCCCCTTGTGTTGTGAGAACTGCAGCAAAAGTAACACTATTCCTGTATACAGAACAGCATCCCTTTGATGAGTAGCAGGGGACAGCTGTGCAATTCTCATCTACATCACCCCACTTACACAAGTATTAATTATTTCTATATTAAGAAACAAGTATGACATGAGTTAACAGTAAGGCTTCCATCCAAATGTGTAGGGGGAATTTTCTCCTGGTAGCATTGCTGCTAACCAAGTATATTAACTGAGACATTTCAATTATGTTAATTAATTATTTCCTCATTCTTTGGCTTACCACGTTCTAAATTGTCATGCCGATTTGTGGGGAGAGAGTAACAGTGTGCTGCAGGATCTGTATTACTGGACGCTTGCTTTCAGTAAGGAAGGATTTTTTACTCTGAGCAAGGCACCAAGACTTGCATTTTGAAAGCTTCTGTAAAACAAAATATTGATTTTCAGTTTAGTTGCATTCATCATGTTACGAAACTTAGCAGTCTGGCTGTGGCAGACTATACCAGGAATGGTTTTGACCCTGGAAACAATATGCCTAGTACATGTAATTTTTATTGACATAGAAATTGGGTCCATTTAATAGTAATAAAGAATTGAGCGATGGTGTCCGCTCCCATAAGAAATTACTAGACGATCTGTTTCACAACTGGCCTGTGTATAAGTCCAGAGAAAAGTAAAATATTGAGACATGATACAGTTGACCTCTACTGAGGTGAAGAGGTAAGCGTTGCATACTGTGTGCCATATGCATTAAAACAGAATTCAAATCTTGTCCTTTCACAGTATACACTCTCACAAGGGCTGGGGGTTTTTTGTTCACTGGAGATGGGTTCTGTGTGTCAGCATCATAGAAAGATTTTCAGTACAGATATCCTCTAAATTATTCCTTAGCAAAGAGTGACTAAATCCTTATCTTATTGACTGCTGGACACAAGATAGTTATGGGAGATGTGTCCCTTTCACAAAACTGGGACTGAGAACCAAACCCTCCCTACAGCAGGTTATTTTTCAGTCCTTGTGGCTGTAAAGACAGTTTTCACTGTGTGATTGTACTGAGACCACTACAGTTATTCTCCTGATGCTGCCAGCAAACAGCATGAAACACTAACTTCATTATCCAAGAACTGCCGCATTTATCACAGCTGGGATGTTAATTCAGAAAGCAAATACAACTCAGTGTTTTAACATCCCATCTAATGTAAGGTCCAGTGTATGGGAAGGTATGACAAGGGTCAAAGGTGCTGTTGGCCTCAACCGTGGATTAAAGGGGAAGAAAAGAAGGTTTGGAAAGGAGATGCCAGTGTGATCAAAAATAGACAGTTTCGTGAGCATTAGAACTGCAGAAACTATGATTCAGGGACCCATCTAACACATGCAAAAAGCACTTGGCAGTGAGAAAGGCCTTCAGGAGAAACCATAGGATTTCAAAAGGTGCCAGAAGGCATAAGGAGCTGGGTACAGCCCCTGCGGATCGCTGGGCAACAGCTCCTACAAAGCGCTCCAGAGCCTGTGCATCTCTCACTGTATATTCTCCTTTACCTACTTGCCGTTGGTGTCAAGAAACAGACTCCCACGAGTTCCTGAGTACCAAAATTACAGCTACCCACTCTCTCATTATAAAACCCTCTACTTCTCCTGTGACAGCCGTTGGAACAGAGGCAGTGCTGGGCGGGAGTCCTGCAGGCCACCGACAGCCGAGAAGTACGAAGGCAGCGTGAGGAATGAAGGATAATCTGTACTGGATATTGATCGTTATTTTGGCATGCATATATGAAATAATGAATACAGAATTGAATATACTGTTTGTTTTCCTACTTAATTGTAAGAAACCCTTTTTTCAGCTTTCAGTGAGGTTGACATCAAAATGCCCCTGTGTCACAGGACCTGCAAACACCACATTTTCCTTTTTGAAGACACATCTTGTTTAGTAGGATTTCCAGTACAACTATGTGAATGAAGTCAAACTGAAAAGCCATCTCACACACTCTTTTGTATTAGCCTTCGGGCAGATCTGTCCTCATTACTCCTTTCGTGAAGCCATAGCGGTATGGTCACCATCATGAAGAGCTTTTGGGATATTAGCAGCATGTTACATATCCCTACCCTGTGTTCATTATGAACTTCAGCGGTTTTCATCATTCCCTTTTCTATGGAGAAATCCCTACAAATCTGATTTCTACTCACCTAACTGGTCATACACGTAACACATAATTACGGAATCTGTATTCAGGGAGCAATGCTCACCATGATTATTTTACCCACTGTGTAACTGGATGGAAGTACATGGCTCCATACTTATTCCAGTCTAAAAGCATGCAAGTGTTTACCACTGAACCATAAGAATATATTTTCCTGTTTTACCTCCAAAGTAGCTCTGTTATGAAGATCTATTCCTAAACTAGCACATAGATGTCACTTAGAGACAGGTTGTAATGGGAAACATTTGCTTTTTGGCTAGATTAGTGCATTTAAATGGATCAATGATGAGATGCAGCTGTAGGGTGGAGGCTCTTTAAAAGCTGCACTTGCCAGTGCCAAATATAATGAAATATGGATAACTTCCAGCTAACTTATTGTTGATCTTTATATGAGGGGAAATTTTGCAACATGAGTATTTGATAGTGTGGAGCTGTGCTGTGGAAAATTAAAAAATATATACGGGAATTATAAAGATGAGACAGGTAAAAGGAGGAAGCAAAGGCTGACAAAATAGGTGAAGTAAATATGAAATGAGCTGGAGACAAAGATGAGTAAGAAATCAGAAATGGCAAAACTCTTAGCAAGAAAGAGGTGAAAATAATGGAAAGTATAACAGGTAGAAGGAGTAATAAGGAAACAATCCGTAACAGAATGGGTGCGAGCAGTCAGCATAACCATGACACAAAGAAGGAAATTCTTCAGGGAATGAGCTGTAAAGCCATACAAATTCAGAGCTAAAAAGGTTAGCCTGGTTCTGAACTGAGGACTCACTAACACAGGTAACATCATTTATTTTTTTCTGTGCTCTACTCACAGCTTGTGATTTGGATTGCATTACTTACCTAAAATTACGTGCTCCGATATGTTAGAAAAGGCAACTCCTGCAATAACTCACATCAATCTTCTTGCTTCCCAAGTAACTTCCTTTTTGCCTCTATATATGTACCACAGCCATTATACCAGTTTAGGTACCTTGTCTCTGACTGTAAGACGGGAAATGCTCAGGCATCTCATGCCAATCCAACAATAGTTCAAAAAAAATAAGGTCTTTTGCCAGCTGAGAAATGCAACACACCATGTGGAGCCGCTCAGATGAAAAAGAAATCACACACCAAAAAAGCTCATGACCTGTCGTCCTCTTCCGCAAAGCGTACAAACTGAAAACAGTTCTAGGGGATAACAGAAGTCAAATAATGTTTATCAGATCCTTACATTTACAGAAAGTTACACATGTAGCTTCAAAAGAAATCCTCAAAATGCAACCCAGTTTGGGTCCAGCTTTCTTCAGCACTTCGATCCCCAAAAATGCATTGCAGTAGAGTTTAATTAGTAGGAAAAACATCTGTGTGTGGACAGGAAGAAAAACTGTGTGGACTAACGCTCCTAGTGGGATAACCCGTAGTTTTACGTAACAGAAGGCTTGAAACGTGTAAATGGGCAGGAAGGTCACTTCTGGCTTCTCTGGACTCGCCTCATCACATCTGTCGCTTTTCCAAGCGTTTGCACAACTGTGTCAAAGCAGGTTTGGGGTTTTTTTAAAGGCAGTGTAGTTGTCCACGGGGGTTTGCTAAAGACACAACCATAAAGGAACCGTTTTCTTGGCCTGCTGTTTATGAGAACTGGAAACTTGCATTGTTTATGGAAACAATATCCTTTGGGCCCAAATCCCAGCTGCGTTAACTGTACGCGGCGTTGGACCGTCTCTCGCGCAGCGGAGAGCGAACCATGACAACAGAAGCTGTTTCCAGCAAGTGGCTCTGGAGAAATTAGTGGGCTGTCTGTGGCAGCCCCTGTTACAGCAAGGCTGCCTAAAGCACTTTGCATTTTAAATCGCTTCAGCTCTGCCATCTAGGGGAGCTCAGCCCAACAGGGTACGTGGTAGAGGAAATAACGAGGAATCGCTCCAGAACAAAGGAGCGTTTTGGCAGAAGTCCTGTGACGGTCCCCAACTGGGTCTGCAGTACAGGGAGGAGGAGGGCCGTGGGGGACTCCTCTGCTTACGCTGGAGGCTGGGGCTGCAATGTTAGCATAACGCAGACAAATGATCCGTTGGAGTCACATTAGCATTTCGACCTGACCGTAATGAGGAGAACAGGGTGCAGCTGCAGGTTTGGCAGTCCTGTGCCAGCAGACCCTAAACAAGGCATGTGATTGAATTTCAGAACAAGGGAAACGGAGACTGAAACCATCTTTCAAAAACATCTAGTTCATCCCCTTCCAATTCCAAATTAGTTGTTCCCGGCGCTCTGCTTTTTAGTGATTTATCTGGTCTAATTTTAAATGACTCCAAAGATGGAGTTTCCACCACTTCCCATGGGAAATTAGTCCATGGTCTGATAGACACGGCCAGGATATTTTCCTGACGTTCAACCTTCAGCGGTTTTCCTTTGTTCCGTTTAATCTCATTACTCCCAGTTATTCCCCATCAGTCAGTGCTAAGCACTCAGCCCCTCTCTTTGTGTTTACACCTTCACAGTTGGGTACAGTTGTCTTTAGAAAAATCTGGTGGGCTTGATGATATATTATTCAGCTTTTCAAATCAGAGATGAAGCAAAAAAATATGAACAAAGGACAGTACAAGGTAGTCTTAAAGGATGATTTTGAGACTTAATCGACTTCCTTTCACCAAACCTAGCTCAGACCTGCTCACATTTTTAGGATACAGTGACCCCCCACAAAACTACCACCTCTTCCCTACCTGTGTCAGAACCATGGGAACATGTTACACAAGGTGGGAGTCACGGATTGTGGGAAACCAAAACAAGTTTCTATAACAAGAGGGCACAGAAGCTAAAGAGTTGCAAGAAAATGTGTTTGGCGGAGTGGCATTAAAAAAGATTACCCAAAATATCTCCATGTGGGTGCTGCACTAGCTCAGCTTAGGAAATACCAGACAGTAGCGTGGCAGTTAATGCCAGAGAGGCAAGTCAAAATTCTCGCTTGGAAAAGAATATGACACATCTGAAGCAGAAAGGCTGGTGAATCATAAGCATGGAGAAAGCTGCTGAAATGGTTTTTATGGTGAGATCCTTCAGAGGCAAAGTACAGAGAGGGAAGAAAAGGTGACTGAAAGCAGCTATTTCTTGAATTTGCAGAAAATGCTGAAAAGAGAATGAAGATCCCTTAACGCTTTGTAAGGAAGATTAAAGATGCGGAAGCTGAAACACAATTGTGGAAGCCAAATGAAAGCCTGAAGAGTAACCTGAGCAAATCTCTTGAAAGCAGGAGACAGATCAGAGGAGCGAGCAGTAGTTATTAGCTGGAAATAAATCAATAGAGGCTTTTGTGAGACCCTTAAGGGGTAACTGGGCTTTCTGGAAGCTTGGGAAATGCAGTATCAATAGAACAGCCTGTTCCTTGCTAGCCTTCATCATAAAGAAGCTGCTGAGAGAGCTACACTATTCCTTCTCCTTCCCCCACAAGCTCCCATCTGTAAAATATCCAAGTTTTACATGTAACAGTTTTAAATTATTTTAAAGTGACAGTTTAAAATTAGGATGAAAGACTCATCATACCTCCAGTTCTGAACTTTACGGAAGTCATCAGCTAAGCACACTGACTCAGTGGAGCACAGGTGGCAGAAGACAAATCAGGGAAGATCTGGGTCAGAACTAACGAAGAAAGCTATGAGCAAGGATTGTTGATGTGCTGCTTAAGGAGCAGACCCACAGGGAGGAGGAGGGAGCACCTGGTTGGGCAACTGGAGCCAAGGACAGGTTTCTTAAGGTGGGAGAGATGGAAGTCTCCTTGGGCAGGACTGCTCCTTGCACCTGCAGATGAGCTTTGTCCTT
The DNA here is from genome assembly GCF_000690775.1 of Eurypyga helias. Taxonomy (NCBI): domain Eukaryota; kingdom Metazoa; phylum Chordata; class Aves; order Eurypygiformes; family Eurypygidae; genus Eurypyga; species Eurypyga helias. Next base: position 57,674 of record NW_010263709.1, on the reverse strand, counting down.
TCACAGTGAATCCACTGAGGAAGCAGGACAGAACGCTGCTTTTACCAGGGATAGTGACTAACACTGTGGCACTGACATTATCAAGGGTGGCTCAGAACACATGTACAAGCTCCGGACTCTTGTCCTTTGCACACAGTTCAAAACATAAAGTACATTCAGATACCAAGCAGGACAGAAAACCAGTTGTTATTGGCTCAGCCATGGCTACTCCAGGATGCTGCGTTGCCTTCCAGCCCATCTGGACTGCAGTGAGGCTCAGAGGAAGAATCTCTGGCATATTTTCATGAGCTGAGTGTAAAGTCACTGTTATGTGATGGGCTAGCGATAGAAACTGGGTGAACTCAATCTGGAGACAGCAGAATCTCCTTTCAACTAGCTCAGTTCAGTTAACACCAGATAGAGAGAGACCCTAGCCAGAGATGTCCAAGCCCACAGATACATTTTAAAATGTGTAAGACAATCAGATTTTGAATTTTAGATGTTTAAATCCAATATCCTCTCGACATAGATCACCTTCTGTAATGTATGTTTTTAAAAAAGAAATCTCTCTGATATCTTGATTTTTTTCCTTATGCATTTTTCTCATTGGACAGATTGCAAGGTTCAGGATGGTACATTTTCAGTTTGACTTCCTCGAGCATGGAACAAGCTGAAGCACCGGCTGGCTGGCTGGGATTGCCAGCACTCCAGTTCTCAGGCCGCTGTGGAGAAAGGCTGCAAAGTGGCAAATAGGATCTCAGGTTGAACTTTTTGAAGAAGAAAATAAATATGGGGTTATGCCGACAGATCAGACATAGAGAGATCTTAAATACTGACTTAGGAGTTGTCAGGCTAAGTCATTTCATCTGCAAAGCAACAGTACAAATACCAAAATATTGTATGGGCCAAAATCTTGTGATCTTTTTTAATTCTGTATTTTGCAGTGACTCCACCTAAGCCATTTGTCTCGATGTTACTTGGCTGGACTGGAGTGGCGTGGTGTGCAATTTCACTTAGTTATCCACTTTAAGGATCAGCCTCCAACTCAAAAAGATAAGAGAAATGTCAGGACAGAAAGCAGGAATCTGTGATTCACAAGATGTCACATGCTTCGGTTTCTTGACTGCAATTTCTGAAATGAGAACCACCTGCTCCTGGTAGTAATGCAGCATCTCTTATTGGAAAGTCAAACAGCTATTTCAGTAGAGTCTGGGGGAAATAAAAGCTACAAGAAAGAAATTCTGCCAGAAGCTTGAGCAGCAGTTCTGTGAGACCAGAAAGGAAGTACAGCAGATCCTTCAGTCTGAGAGCCCAGCAGAAGGCTGCTAGTTCCAGCAAAGTTAAGACAAAGCAGAATTAAAAATACAACAAAAGAGAAGGAAGAGAGCGCAAGAACTGCAGCGAAGGAAAAAGGGGATGATATTAGGAAGAGGCCAAGGTGCAGCAAGCGGAGTACAATCTAGCAGTTGTTCTGCTGGGCAAGGGGTCGAGTAGCTAAACGGCAGTGCAAGTGGCCCCCCCCAGCAAGCGGTGCTGTGAGGAGGGCATCCCCTCCAGATGCTGCTGCACTTAAATAGGAGGGCGCTTGGCCACGTGCTGTGCCACTGCGGCACTATGGCTCATGGTTTCCATCTGTTGTGGCGCACTCCCCGATAGCTTGAGAGTAGAGCTGGTGTGTATCTGCAAAATCAGGGCGGTAACATCTTCATTTCTGAAACAGAAAATCTGAGGCTGTATGCTTGCCCACCTCACGTCTTTGTCTTGTGAAAGCCAGCTTAGGAATGTCTGCAAAGGGCCAGCTTGTGACACTCTGGTCTAAAGGAGCACTTTGCTCTTGGATGTCACTACACTTGGTTGTCCACTCGATTAGATGAACTTCCACTTTTTTCAAGAGCAATTTGAAAATATGAATAATAGCAGGGATGATGATATCCAGAAAGGAGAGGGGAAGACTCTGGCCTGGAGCGATACTCAGTATTTGGATGGGAGGTGCTGAAAGTATGCAACTGTGACTTTTGATTTTAATTGCAATGAAATTTAAAGGAATTGTAATTAATATGAGATGAAAGCTCAGATGGAGTGGCCTGGCATAAACCGAGCCTGTGGTTAGTTTAAAAATCTATCACGCTGACCTCTCCTAAATCAAGGTCAGGAAACAATGAGAGGGCAGGCAGTGTTTGCGCTGTTTGCTGACTGGCTGTTCAAAGGAATGCGGGAAGAATGTGCCAAGAATCTGGCTCTGTCAGGAAAAAAAAGTTCTTGTTTTTGAGAAGACTGACAGATCTCTAGAGACTGAGGAGCGAGCTGCACACAGGTGAATAAGACTAAAACCAGAAGCAGAACACCTAAAAGTTTCTCCAGGTGCTGCATATATTCAAAACAGTAGGAGAGTACAAGGCTGTAATCCCCCAGTACCCTGCTCCTGTGTGGGAAACAGGTACCGGAATGGGAGCAAGGTGGGGGTTATGGCATCTTGGCATCGCGTAAGGCTTGCGCCCGAGCCTGCACCATTCCGAGGGTCAGGGAAAGCAAGCCCGGGGCTGCTGAGGGAACTGTTGCCT